>NW_015505599.1:455588-465944 GCF_001515645.1 Sinocyclocheilus grahami | reverse complement strand
TTGGGAAAGCTAGCGTGTCTCCGACATAGTGATAACACTCGTTGCCTTCTCTAGTGCAGCTCAACCAGGTCTCGTCCCATTCGTCGATATTTGTGATATCACAAATCCCGGAAAATATGCGTTGTAGTCCAAACGAGTCATTCGTTGTAGTTTTTGAAAAGTGATTTCTGTTAAATAAAATCTCTCTAAATAACTTAAAGATGAAAAAGTGAAAAAGCATAATAGGACCCCTTTAAATGTACATCATCTCGATGCAGTCTGAGCGTGTTTGGCAAATGCTGGGATTACCGGTATTCCTGAAATTATGACTTTCACTTCAACACCAAACGTATTTTCCCATTTTTATAACCAACTCATTAACTATCCTTTCTGCTTTGTCAAACTTCTCCATAAAGATGGCAAGTGTCAGAACTGGCAGTGAATCTCGTATGCCTCACATTCACAGTATTTCTGCATGTAAAGCTGGCCAAACACACACCTCCCACGCTTGGGAATGACTCTGAGGGAGATCTCCGCACTGTAACCGGCCTCAGTGCTGCTGTATTTTAATTTTTTTGTACAGGTTGAGACATTTCCCTGGAGACAAAATAATTTGTTTTGGGCTTTTCTTCACCACATCTGTCTGTCTGTGTATCATTTTGTTTGTAATAAGAAAATAATGAAAATACATTTTGTAGTATTTTTTTTCTTTTCCCCACTATGCGTGCTTTTAAAATCCATATATATGAAGAGTTCAGATGCAAAAGCCAAAAGCTCTTTGAAATTTTCTCCTAAAATGAGAATTTTTTTCAGGCTACAAGAACCTATTATATATATATATATATATATGTACACATACATACACAGGACATGTCAGGATCTCAAAAGTATTCAATGTCAACTATCCATCTCCAGTTTTTAGTTCAGGTAAACATTTCTTTACCTAAAACCTATTTTGCAAAACAGCTTATCATCTTATTAATTCAAATGACTCTCTAAATATGAATTACACAAACAAAACAAACTATACAATTATTCTTATTTAATAATAAACATTTGCTGTAATTAAATGCAAAACTATATAGTGACAGTATTCCTAAGTACTTTTTTTGTGTACATTACACAAGACACGCACAAATCATCATATGTTATCATGACATAAATAATGTATTAGATGAAGTGCACGCATGTTTTGTGCTCTCGTGAGCTTCAGTGAGAGCAGACGATGGATGTAACCAGACTCCACTTCTGTCTCCTCCTTCAGCTCTCTCTGGGTCTTGGGAAAGCTAGCGTGTCTCCGACATAGTGATAACACTCGTTGCCTTCTCTAGTGCAGCTCAACCAGGTCTCGTCCCATTCGTCGATATTTGTGATATCACAAATCCCGGAAAATATGCGTTGTAGTCCAAACGAGTCATTCGTTGTAGTTTTTGAAAAGTGATTTCTGTTAAATAAAATCTCTCTAAATAACTTAAAGATGAAAAAGTGAAAAAGCATAATAGGACCCCTTTAAATGTACATCATCTCGATGCAGTCTGAGCGTGTTTGGCAAATGCTGGGATTACCGGTATTCCTGAAATTATGACTTTCACTTCAACACCAAACGTATTTTCCCATTTTTATAACCAACTCATTAACTATCCTTTCTGCTTTGTCAAACTTCTCCATAAAGATGGCAAGTGTCAGAACTGGCAGTGAATCTCGTATGCCTCACATTCACAGTATTTCTGCATGTAAAGCTGGCCAAACACACACCTCCCACGCTTGGGAATGACTCTGAGGGAGATCTCCGCACTGTAACCGGCCTCAGTGCTGCTGTATTTTTATTTTTTTGTACAGGTTGAGACATTTCCCTGGAGACAAAATAATTTGTTTTGGGCTTTTCTTCACCACATCTGTCTGTCTGTCTCTCCGTTTGTCTGCCCCGTTACTAAAAATAGCCAAGTAGACTAAGGTACACTACTAACTGTTCATCATTTTGTTTGTAATAAGAAAATAATGAAAATACATTTTGTAGTATTTTTTTTCTTTTCCCACTATGCGTGCTTTTAAAATCCATATATATGAAGAGTTCAGATGCAAAAGCCAAAAGCTCTTTGAAATTTTCTCCTAAAATGAGAATTTTTTTCAGGCTACAAGAACCTATTATATATATATATGTACACATACATACACAGGACATACACAGGACATGTCAGGATCTCAAAAGTATTCAATGTCAACTATCCATCTCCAGTTTTTAGTTTAGGTAAACATGTCTTTACCTAAAACCTATTTTGCAAAACAGCTTATCATCTTATTAATTCAAATGACTCTCTAAATATGAATTACACAAACAAAACAAACTATACAATTATTCTTATTTAATAATAAACATTTGCTGTAATTAAATGCAAAACTATATAGTGACAGTATTCCTAAGTACTTTTTTTGTGTACATTACACAAGACACGCACAAATCATCATATGTTATCATGACATAAATAATGTATTAGATGAAGTGCACGCATGTTTTGTGCTCTCGTGAGCTTCAGTGAGAGCAGACGATGGATGTAACCAGACTCCACTTCTGTCTCCTCCTTCAGCTCTCTCTGGGTCTTAGTGCGCACTGGATTCTCTGTGCCTGCACGCTGATTATGTTTGTGTGTGTTTTACCAGATTTAAAAAATATATATGTATTACACGCCAAATTAAATATTTTACATAATTTACACTACCAGTTTCATTTGTTTCTCAAATCCTAGAAGAATGTTGATCTAAAAGCTTATACCTAGATAAATATAAACTGATTAGAATATTCATTTTTACAAAATTTAGATTGAAATTGAATTTTAAATGTTCCTTTTATTTGTAATTTTTAAATTAAATTAAATTACATTAAATTGACGAGCTGAAGCAGACTTTGAAGAAAAAGCAGGCAATGTATCCAGCATACGTGGGAAATCCCTCCCCCCAACATGAAGTCTAAACTGGTAGTGAATAGTAATAATAATAAGAGGAAAAATGCATGCATAAATGTATAAATACCATGCATAATGTCAGTTGCTTCATAGTAATAACTTTTAAAATGCTCGTCATAAAGTCCTTCTAATCCTCGTTTAGACAGAGATTACTCTTCAGCGCCTCTGGCAATACGCACAGACATTCCTGTCTGTCTCGGACTCTTTTCCGATCACGCTGACATGTGGGAAGTCTGACGTTTGGCCAGTTGGCTCAGTGGAGTGCTGTTGGCAAAGCTTCTTTGAAATGACTAAATGAAGCATAACTTTCTACATTGAGTACAACTGTTGGAACAGAGCAAGCATTATTAACACCGTTTGGCTGCTACAACAACAACCTCGTCTGTCATGAGTTACTAACACCGCATCAAAAGGCCACTACGGTTCATTTACAAATCAGCTTTGGATTTTAAACTATTCAAAGAGCCAATCCCGGAGTCTAAGATATTCTGCTGAAGGGCTTCATTTGATGATTATTTCATATATATTCTTTGACATTTTTCTTTTTGTGCTCTACAGAAAAATGTAACAGTATACTGGTTTGAAACTACATTAAGATGATGACATCATTTTTAATTCAATTCTTTAACAGAAATAGCTATTTTCTTTAAAGTGGTAAAATAAAATGCAGTAATGCCATTAGCACTTTAAAGGGATAGTTCACCCAAAAATGAAAAAAATTCTGTCATACTCACCCTCATGTCCTTCGACCTTCGAGAGTGAGTAATTAATGACAGAATTTTCATTTTTGGGTGAACTATCCCTTTAAGCCAGAGGTCGCAAACTCAATTCCTGGAGGGCCGCAGCTCTGCAGAGTTTAGCTCCAACCAGCTCCAACTCGCACCTGCTTGGAAGTTTCTAGTGATCCTGAAGACCTTGATTAGCTGGATCAGGTGTGTTTGATTAGGGTTGGAGCTAAACTGTGCAGAGCCGTGGCCCTCCAGGAATTGAGTTTGAGACCAGTGCTTTAAGCCCATGACAGTGACGTCGTTTTCTGAACAAATTATCAACAGAATGGAATGCTATCACACTAGATGTCTGAGTATCACATTATCAGTGTGAGAGTGAGATAACTGAGAGGACAAATGGGAAAAGGGGAAAAACCAAACACAAGACAGAACAACATAAAAGAGGAAGTGCCTTATTATGCTGTGGCATACATCCTGTTGAACGGTTCAAAGGAAACCTGATTAGGTTGTGTGTATCCGTGTGTGTGTGTAGGATAGTAAGGATACCTTGTGGGGACAATTTTTAGGTCCCCATGAGGAAACAAGCTTATAAATCATACAGAATTAAGTTTTTTGAAAATCTAAAATTGCAGAAAGTTTCCTGTGAGGGGAAGGTTTAGGTGTAGGGTGATAGAAAATACAGTTTGTACGGTATCAAACCCATTACGCCTATGGAATGTCCCCCATAAAACATGAAAACACAATGCGTGTGTGTGTGTGTGTGTGTGGAGAGAGACGTATGAGCCGCTACCGTTCAACCATGACCCAGTTGGCGCTGATTCTGTCCTTTCCGTCACACTCTCTGGTATTTGTTTCCCCTTTAAAGAATTTCCACTGACACTTCCTCAGCTCTCACACTGTCATCTTCTCCTCACTTCAGTCCAGTCTGCTACGCACCGCTCACCCCGATGGCTTTAACAAATCATCTACAGCCCAACATCAGCACAAAGAAAAATGACTGATGTAATTACAGGTTTGCTTCTCAGTCAAACTCTGACAACAGAATGAATGTATCCCACACTCTAATTATAAAGCTGTGAAATCACTGAAATATACCTGATGAATTGAGTAAAAACTGAGTACACTACACAACCCCAGATCATTTGAGAAAACTGATTTATGAACCAGTATTTATCAGCAATATGAACTTGCATTATTTGAGCGCACTAAAAAATAAAACACATTTTCTATTACAATTACAATTGCAAAGAGACTATCGCTGCACACAGTTACTGCTGTTCAAATTAAGCATCATGTGTCTTATATAGTCTTAAGGTCTTTTGGCCCATTGAATAAATGCTTCACTTTCCCTGATTTTCTTCCCCTCTTTTACAACATTGCAGACCAAATCAAATGTCATCACAGTCCAATCATCTCTTAAGTAGATATATATATGAACATTCCATTAATTCAGTTGATATGTTGGACTGCTCAACAAAAAGAGCAATGTTGAAGGCTGCACAGAGCCACAGTGTTTAACTTATGAATGACTTATTTAGTTGTCTTTGCATATTAAGCTGTGACAGAAGTACATGATGCATGCCTTTAGCCGACTACACACCAAAACAAATAATAAACGCAGGTTTGTTCTAGACTGGTACATCCTTCATACGGCAGGAAAATACTGTTGGCTAAACAGCATGTGACGCCACAAATGGAGAGCTTACATCATCACGAAATTACCGTAAACTCCCAGGATCCCAACCTACAGTCTCCCATGCAAATGCACATAAAACAGATACTGAGATGAGACTCACAGCAGTGAAACAGAAAGCAAACCTGACTGGCTTTATTGTTTAACAAATAATGTGGATGAACTTGTTCATTCTCTCAACTAACTTCATAAATATATCGAAGGAGTTCACATGTACACTGGACTCTTGCTAGCTGGTTTTCCTGTGTTCTAAAGAAATTCATATGTACCAAGATTATTCATTTAATTTCAATTATTATAAGCTGCTTTCAAGATAAGGAGAAACAAATTCAGTCAAATTCAGACGAGCACTGTATTTAAAAGCCAAAGTAGCTCACGTGCTGTTTAACTGCAGAAGTACAACACTGCATTTGCGTTCTGAGAAATGGACGACTGTCGCCTGAATTGTTCCATACAGCCTAAACATGGCCGTGCTGATGTTTGGGGAAAATCAGCATTAGAAATGTTTAAGAGCAGCGTCACACTTTTCCAGTTCATCTCCAACAGAAGCAAGGCGTCAGCAGCTCGCTCTCTCTCTCTCTCGCCGCGGTGCTAACACTGTCCCACATCTGAACTGAACTGAAGAATGTGTCTGCTTAAACATTAATGATAGGGTCTAAACAAGATCCGTCTTGACTTGCAGAAGCAAAACCTGTTCTCAGCCTCTACAAATCTGTAAAATGAGGGTATACTGAGGCACAGTTAACTTAGCAGTGATAGAGTATAGGCTTGTAATCAAAGCACACCATCAGGTTTAACATGCAAAGCTTCACATAGATGTATTGTGTTAGCTTACACTACATGAAACATCACCAATTCACTATGAATATAAATTTAAATAAATAAAAAGGTAATAATAATAATAATAGCTGACCCTTTTAGTGTTGTGTGTGTATATATGGAATTAGCTGAAAGACTGTGTAACGTTGCTTGATGTAATATTTTAAAATAAAGCACTTGGCTTCATCACAGGGCCACCTCAGAACAAGAAAAAATGAACCATTTCCTTTCTGCCACTCCTGTTCAATTCATGTCTCCTGAATCTACCCTCATGTTTCCTCTTTTGAACCACAAATGGCTTGAGTTCAAACCTCAAAGCACACTGTAGCTTGCGCAACAAAACATACTCAAAGGAAGATCTGAGATTATTCGATTTTTAGTCTGTAAACACATTACCAAGCAAGCTAAAGGGCCGGACTTCTGTGTTGGCGTACAGTGAGGTTTATGGATGAAGCGTCCAACTAAAGGGTTTTTAAAAAATGATCACATACATATGTATCTTGATAAAAGTAGTCCTAAAAGTGACGAATGCTGAAGTTCCTTTAAAGCAGAAAGAAGACCATCTTTTTATTGATTTCAAAAATACAGTTACTACAACAATACACAAGACATTAGCGTTGTCAGAAATGATGATTTTTCAACACATATCAATGCTGAAATATCTGAAACTGTTTCAATGCTCTTTTTTCCGTGATCTGATGTGGCTTCTTATCACAGAATGAAGCCAAAAATATATTGTTTTATAGTATACTATACTGTAACACGTGCTATGTTGATTAGCATTGCATTACAAGTAATAACTAAGTCTTTTATGCATAGTATATGCATTTTTTTTCTTATAAAAATACCCAAGATGGCTTGAAGAGCACAGATAAACAATATATTGCCACAATCGTGTGTTTACTGTCTTCATGTTTAATCAGTCAAAGCATTTCTATCTTACTTTTATTAGATACAGTGATAGCTGGATGCCTCTGATGCCTATATCGATATTGTTTAAGGTATCATATCGAAGATAGATTCCAGCATCATGACAACACTAGGCATTCTGTTAGGCTACATTTACACTAGTGCGTGTTCATTTTAAAACGCATAGCTCAGACAGAATCATGATTTTTACTTATTTTCCACTGATTTACTGATGAGCATTAGCAGCTTGACCAAAATTCTAAATTCCACAGCAGAATACTAGGTTAACTCATTAGTAAAAGACAAAAAACGTCCTCAAAATTATTGAAAATAATTCAATGTCAGCAATAAAAAAAGCAAAGGACAAATACAATAGGAAAAATAGAAATAAGTTTTTATCCAAATATAAAGTATTCAGTTAACAGCTGTACAGAAATTGAATAATCAAATGTAAAATTAAACAGTATAGTCTTCACTATAAGAATGAAACTTCCTTATAGGCTTTTGCCATTTGGAAGGAATTTCACTGTTATAATATTTTTCGTTTGTTTTAGCGGTTTTCATAATGTAGACAGAGATTGCATAAGTCGTTGGTATTCATTTATATAATAAAAAGCCTGTAATAAATCAGTACACTAGATGAGGTGAAATACGCCATGTGTAGGAGTCCACATTCTATTGATTTGTGCTTTTTGAAAAAGTTTTGAAAGTGCAATACCTGAAATGTTCTCAAATGACAGCAATCATTGAGATTATAATTTTGAGCAAAAATAATTTTGATCAGTTTAACCATTATACAGCATGACGAAAATGGGACTAAAGCCCTATTCGGCAGGACTAGTTTTCTAAACTACGTTTGAGTTTCGATTCTTATCACCTGACGTCTGCGATTTTCATGTACCAATTCGGACGGGACTAACATCTCTGTGTTTATTACAGAGGTGGGAGGGTCTGTTTTGTACATCTGGGCATTTTAGAGATCACGCACTCTGTATGCGTGCATTGCGTATAAGTTAGTCATTCGGATTGATTACCAACTTAACAGTTTACGTGATCTGGCTCTTGATTTTATTATTGTTATTTTTTTTTATTTCTTTGCCGGGAGGCAAATATATCAAACATGCGCGTGGTACGGTAATTCACGTTGGCCAAAACACACAAGGAAACGCAGTGTGAAAAAAAAATATCGCCGGCAATCACAGACATTCGCATTCAGACGGGATTCGTTTTCTCAGAGGATCACTCAGTTTGCTGAAAAACAGTAGATAATTTGCTCTGAAATTATTACAGAGGTTGTGTGAGAAAAACCCAGACGTGGCAGATTCGGATGGGATTAAAATCACCAAGTACGTCTGTGAAACACATTTCTCTAACGACCCCCTGTAAAACTAGTCCCGTCCGAATTGGGCTTAAGATTTGACTAAAACCTGACTAAAATGCTCATACATTTCATTGACTTAAACTAAACCAAAACAGGACAAGTTTTGACTAAATATATGATAACTAAAATGTCCATTTGAGTAAGAGTAAGGGCTTTAGACTTAGACTAAGACTAAAATTGAAAATAGCTGACAAAATTAAGACTAGTTGCCACATCATGGACTGTATTAAGCCTTAAACACTGCACGATTTTCATCTGTCCCAGATGGCATCGCAAAGACTGGCATCGTGAAACAATCGGGGCGATTTCTGTGACCGGTGGTCCTGTGTCATACAGTGAGAGAGGTTCAAAGACGGCCGTTATCACTGTCTTGCGACCAAAGATAGCCTACGATACAGCATGATCATCGCACAGTGTGTTTGCTGTTACGATCCACGTTTACTCATCAACCAATAAAAATGTGACATGAATTCAACGCGACATGGCGCTAAAATATAAAACTGCTTGCCTCAAGCTCTTATCTCTTCCTCTTTTGCCACTTTCACTTTTTTTCAGCACACATAAAATACAACTGCTAAAATGTATCATGCTCTTTTTGTTTACCACTAGCGCATGCTGATGACGTTTTATTCTTCTGTAGTAACGTGTGTTGTAGCGTACGAGCCAATAGGTGTCATCATCGTACAGTCTACACACTAGGCATGGGCCGATTACCGGTTTCAAGGTATACTGGGATTTGGAAATGTCACAGTTTCAAAACCACTAATATTTTCATGTCCTCCTCAAAGACTGAAAGTGTAGGAATCTCTCAGGTTGAGTGCAGTGTAGAGAGTAACACGACCCTCCTCCTCCTGTTGGTGCGAGCGAGCGGTCAGTCACGTGTGTGTAGGATGGCCGAACTTACTCCCCTGGAACTTACGTGATCGGCAACCGGACGTTTTTTGTCTTATTGCAAGCAACTCGTCTCTGTTCTGGACTTGCACAAACTGCGTTGCAATGCAATCGTTTTCCAGCATGTAATTTATGTGAAAATATGAAGTCTGTAAACGCCCGTTAACACAGTCCAGAGACGCTGAAGACGGACGCACAGAGAAAAATACTGTAGCAGGCAGATCACTCACTGTTCATGATGCACGAACTATTGGAAGAGAATCCTCAATATTGATTTGTTGGTTTATATGAATGTGTTTCTGAGGGGAACTGACTGTCTTCAGAAAAGTTTACGTGGTATTTTCTTTTAATCTCGTCTCTGTATAGTTCATTGTAACAAAGTTCGTAGTTCGGGAAGAAGGAGGCGGGAACCGACGAACATTTTAAACTTTAATAAAATAAACACAAAATGAAAGTAAAGCGGCAGCCTCTCGCGGACGACTGCCGCACACAAAACACAAAATAAAATCCAGGCCTGGTCCTCTCTCGTCCAACACTGTCGTCCCTCATGTGTCGCTCATTAGCATTTACTCCACTGGCCTCGCTCCGTTCCCACGACTCTCGGCCCCACCCCTCTCGTCACATACCCCCATCGCCCCTCGGCCGCGAAGTGTCTGGGGGTAAGGACAGATAGACGAGGCAAGAGAAAAGGAGACGGAAGGATGAGGAGAGACAGAGACGAGAGAGGGAAAAAAATAAAAAATCTTGTTCCGGTTCCCAGACACACTGCCACTCGGCCCTCCACCAGCTGGGTAAACTCTTCCGCGATGCCAGACGGCGGCACTGGACAGCCCTCGGTGGACGGCCCGACACTCCTCCGTCGCCCGGTGGCCGGCGACGGCTCCTCCGGGTGCGGGCAGCCGGCGGGAGTCCCCCGTTCCCTGCTCCTCCCCATCATGGCGGATGGCAGCAGGCTCCGGCCTCAGGCGAACGGCGGGGACGCCTCCCCCCCCTCCC
>NW_015505599.1:441293-455461 GCF_001515645.1 Sinocyclocheilus grahami | reverse complement strand
TCACATTCATATTAAAGCAGTGTTTCAGCGCAGCGCTGCTTTGTTTACAGCGGTAACCAAGAAAACGCCGTATCTGGTGTTCCATGAGCGCCTCCTGCTGTCAGAGAGAGAATCTGTGTCTCAATCAGAGCTTCTGCTGTTTGCTTCGTTCAGGCATGTAGTATAATTTCACAAAGCTATTCAGAACATTTTGTTTTTGCTTCAAATTGGGTTATTATTAAATCAAATTATGTATATGAAATTATATAACTAAATGATATGAAATGACATAAATGATATGTATATGAATTATATAACTAAAATGAAATAACTGTAATTACAGATTTAGGTTAAATAAAGATGTCAGTCTTTATTTTTCTTCTTTTTAGGAAGCAAATCAAAGAAACAATAAACAAATTCTACTGTTTCTAATATTCTGTGTTGCTCAAAAACAAAATATATTGTGTTCAGCGGAAAAACGTTTTTTTTTTTTACCCAGTCATTTAAAAATAACACTTTAGAGCTGTAACGACAATACCGTGATACCGTGAAACCGTGATAATTTTGCTTAAGGTTATCATACCGTCAAAATCTCATACCGGCTCATGCCTACTACACACATGTTGTAGCCAAGTTTATTACATCCATGTCGCACAGTGTGACATGCAGTGATCTTATAGGATTGCTAAAATCGTGCAGTGTGTTTTGGGCTTTACACAGAACAGCTGTGTCCTCACATTAACCTGCTCTGACTAATGTTACAGATGAGCCAATTCACCCACATACAGAATCACAATGCTGCATGTTTCAACATCCCCTCTCCCCTCTGCTCCATGAGTGTGTTGACTTAACCTTTTGTTTCTTCCATTCAATAATAACAACATTAAGCAACCTTCAGATGCTTGCCAACAAAAAAAAACAGCATGAAATGTGAAGGACAACATATTGTGCTGCTCATCTCGGTCTAAGGTTTAAGGCGCCATGTATCGGACATTATACATGGGGACACTGCTGCCACAGAGAGCTTCAGCCCACACAACACTGAGAGGATGTGGACTGACATGACTGACTGCATGAGTAATGATTTTAAACCAGAGTATGTGCGTGAAGAAGAATGGAAACGGAATTGCACAATTTAGCTTGGAGTGAGAAGCGTGAGTGTCTGTGTTTCTTCTCACTCCAGTACTGCTCCATCACAAGCACGTTAATGCTCCAAAATGCAACATCAACAAGAATTTACAACATGTAAAAAGACTATTAACAGGTAATGTGAATGTGGCGACAACCAAAAATGCTTAGTGGAATTTTAGAAAAAAGTTTTTACAAAAACATGAAGTGCTCCCTCAAGGAAGGGAATGAGGAAAAAATGAAAAGGAGGGCAATACGTCATTAATAAATCCAGAATATATTCATTTATTTAACCTTTAACAGACACATTAATTTGAGGTTTATTGCACTGTATATGCAATAGTCATGACAAAAAATTTAAACATGTACCTTGAATACAATGTACTGTAAGTTGCTTTGGATAAAAGTGTCTGCAAAATGCAAAAATGTAAATGCAAGGGTGGATTCTACTACATGGAATTAGGATTCTACTACATGCTTGATGCAAAACAAGACACATAAGAGGCCATATTATGGAAGTTATATTTCACTTATCTCTCTTTTCCTGCTTTGTCTGAGAGAGTGTGTTGTGGGAATCATTACAACAAACCCAATGATCCATTCTGCACTACAAGAGTAACAAACTACTTTTCCTTTGAAAGCAAGAGACATTTACAGGAAGATTGCATGAAAACACCAGACTAAGAACACCACATTAAGCAAATTGAAGATCTCTTACAGCTTCACCATGTGACGCATAATAACACTCACTCTGTATTATCACTCCGGGAAACTCTCAGGCTGCCTTATTTGGCCTTGACGGGGTTCAGAGAAGGATAAAGCGTCCAATTACAGTCGGCAGCAGACATCTGACTGCGCACACCGCCGCCAGCGGGGTTACAGATCGCGGCCTGCTAGTTTAAGATCCACCGGCACAAATCAAGGGCTCAGGGGCCCTGCAGGGGACCCTCATAATTTCATGCTAATTATGAGCCTTTCTGCTTTAGTGAGCCCATCTCGCTTGCGCTTTATAAGTTTCAAGAGAAACTCTCAAAAGAATCTCAGCCTTTTGGAGTGGCCTGATCTCTGTCTGTTGATTCATTCAAAGAAAAAAAAAATTCAAATCTTCAAAAGTGATGAATACTTAAAGCTGCAGTCCGTAACTTTTTTTTGGTTGAAAGACAACCCACGCAAGCTAGATAATTCCGCACACAGCTGCAATTCCAGGTTTTCAAACAGAGATGGCGAAAAAGAGGCAAAACTTACGGACTGCAGCTTTAAGCAATTGTAGAGCTGTTCAAATCTATTATTTCCATCAAAGTAACCAACTCACACCATAGCGTATCCAAAATCCACAATGACTCACAAAAGTGAACACAGGTGCCAAAAAACACAGATCAATGAACAAATGCTACAATAATTAGACACCGGGAACAGCTTCAAAGAGCTTTCAGCTTTGCCTTGCCAACAGTTAGTGCCCAAAGATCAGAGAAAACCAAAGTCCTATGAGTCAGTTCATATTCAATTACAGGGTTTATGCAGGTTTCGTAAGGCTAAATAATAGGCCTCGTAAACAGAAATGTAGCACTCTCAGAAATGTGTCATTATATTGTTACTATTAAATATAAATGGCTTGGAAGTACACATATGGTAACGTAAAAGATTACAAACATTCATTTCCATGCTACAAAATAAGAGGTACAAACCTCCTCTAACCAACAATCAGAATGTGACTATACTATATGTGCTCTAAAATGCTGCTATGACTGTTTAAACAGAACAAACGGAGGTGAAGACAATAATAAAGCTTCTCTGATGGCAATCTGACATACCCTCCCACTTGTGTGACAGTACACTGCAAAAAATATTGTTCTGAACTTGTAAATAAAACAATTATTAGAGTACGTTTGACAAGAAAACACTATTTCAGTCTTTCTACTTGGAAATTTCACATTCAATATGCTACTTCTTATATGCTATTTCTTAGTAATTATTTATGAAATGCACTCCAATTTCTGAACTTTCAGTGTAGCTACATTGACATGCACACAAATAATTAGTTGGTAATTGAATTGGATGAAGTGCTGTTGTAACGTGTGGAATATGACTAAATGACATAGACCCTGTTTACACCTGGTATTAAGATGCGCTTTCGTCAATCCGATCACAAGTGGATGGCACTAAAAATGACATATGTTAGGAATAAACTACATAAGCCTACACGAAATATGCTTCGGGTAATTTATTAGCAAATTAACTAAACAAAAGGTACAGAAAAAAAAAGTAATTTTTTTCCACTGTAATAAGGGCAATATAAAAATGTAAATGTAAAACAATATAAAGTGGACAGAACAGATGGATTAAAACAACCAATTGTGAACGGGAATGTGTCTCCCTCGTCTACTTGTGATCCGATCGACCAAAATGCATCTTAAAACTAGGGATGCATCGATCCGATACTCATTACTCAGTCATTTTCTGCCGGATCGGGACGAGATCGACGCAAATCCGATATTGTGCGTATACTATTCTGTGTTTTTGTTAAACCCTATGAAACCGATGCACCAAAATGTTTTCGCGCACTATATTTAAAGTGTTCTGAAGCTGTTCCATAGTTCAATGTGAGGTACAGATGAATATTTAAGTCGTTAAATTCAATGTAAGCTCTTCTCTCCGCTGCAGCTGTCTGTCATCCTCTGTTCAGCGTTCAAACTGTGTGTCGTGTTCGGTTACGAGTCAAGACGATCAAACTGTCTCCAAATGATTATAAGACGACCTCCCTTTTTCCAGATGTATATTTTGGGAAAAGGCTTTTTAAAAAACAAATCTTGTTTTTTCTCAGTAAAACACATTTTGTCTTCAATTATTTTCATATTGCATATTTTCCTATTTTAATTTTTGTTTTGAAAGTATGGTAAAAACTGGTAAAATGTACTAACAATCACATTTAAAAAATATACACTTTTTGATATACCATAAAAAAAAGAAAACAGGTAGCCCATCTGAATTAGGACATTTAGGCTATCCATCTAATAGTAGCTTACCAAAATCTTATTTAACATTAGAAGTTAAATCTTACTGTAGTCTTCAAATCTGGGTACTGTCTTACGTTTTAAAATCACAAAGAGAGTTTGGTCGCATCAGGCTAACGTGACAGTCACGACTCATGCAGCTGTAAGGTTTTCTGTTGTTTTTACTCGCAAACTTTACAACACGCAATACATTACGTATTTCATGGCTCACTCGTTTTATGCGTATTTGGCGCCACCTATTGTTGTGGGTGTATTATTGACAAGTCAAAGTCTAGACCCTGAATATAAGATGACCGCGTTTTTTCAGATGTATTTCCAAGAAAAAAACATTGTCTTATATTCGGGTCAATACGGTAATAGTCTTTCTAGTTCTGTCCTATCTATCATATATTGCTGCCTTCATTACTGTGCACACAAAACACACTTAACACACAAAAGAGTGATGATCATGTCAACACAAAGAAGTATAGAAATTCTACATTGATTAAAAAAAACTGTGCTGGTATCAGATCGGTATCGGCAGATACTCAGAATTTTCGGTATCAGATCGGATCGGTTCTGAAAAAATATGGTCACCTAGACAAGATTAGTGCATAAATGAATAAATGTCTTTGAAATGAATGCCTAATTTTTTCACGGAACTGTAATATGCAGCCCATACTCTAGAAGTGCTGCTTTTCTGTTACAGTACTGCACACGATCACTGGATCCACTTTCAAAGAGCATGTGTGAGCCACTGTCCTGAAACTTATTGACGTTTATGAAGCTCTGATGTTCACCTGACCTAACGTAAACTAACTCTGATTGCTAAGGTTATTGACACATCATGACAGTCACCTCAGCTTTCAAAACCAAACATTGAGGTTAGCAGTTCCCTGTCGATACTACACTCGTACTGCGTCTGCTTAAGACTCTATGGGAAAAAGCTTTTTTTCTCCTGAACTGAAGCCTTTTTCAATCACGCAGTGAAACTGCATCGCCATTGGTTCGTGCAGTATATAAAAAACGAACCAATAGCTCGGCAGCGGAGCTGCATGAGCCTATGGCGACAAAGCCTGCCAGAGCCCACCAGAATGGGCAGAGCCATCTGGCTATATAAGCGGGCGTTCGCCACAGGATTCTCAGATTTCTTCTCCTTCAGTGACGACTTCGCTCTACGCTGATCCAAAGCCTGCTCGCCATTGACACACCTTCGCAGCTGGAACTGGGACCTCTCAGCAAGGCTGACCTGCTTCTCCGCCGCCTCAGCGACGCAGCAGTTCCGGTTAATTTCCCCTGCCGCCATCCGGCGATTCTAAAAGAGCTTGGCATTGTTGCAAATGTCGCACCGTTACTGCGGTTCGTGTGGGTCTCCCCTGTACGCCTTGACGGCCACACCGAGTGCGTTTCCTGCTTGGGGAAATCCCACGCGGAAGCTGCGCTCACGGGAACTGAGTGTTCTCATTGTGAGAACTTCAGTCTCACCTCTCTTCGCTCATGGATTGCTTTCTTTTCAGAGAGGGACTCCACCCCTCGCTCCCTCCCGTTTTCTTCCTCCCAGGGACCTGTGAGGAAAAAACAGCGTGGCAGAGGACTCGAGCGTCCGGCTGCGAGCGAGCTCACGTCGGTCCAGATCCCACGTGCCTCGCCCTCGCCCCAGATAGAGAGTTCTCCAATACTTTTCTCCCAGTCTGACCAGCATCCCTATGCCGGCGCGAACGATCTGGTCTCATTTGGGGGAAGTGAGGACAGCATGTCATTGACAGCCTCGGACGCAGAGGAGCTGTTGGGCTCGGTGACCAACCCCACCCCCTTGCCGTCGTCCACGCCGACAAAGATGGGATGGATGCCAAGCTTCTCCGTATCCTCTCGAAAGCGGTCGAAGAGCTGGGTTTGGAGTGGTCTCCACCAGAGGAGCCCTTTTGCAGCCATCTGGATGAATGGTTCCTGTCGGGGCGCCGCCAGGCCCCTCACCAGCGTTCCTCTCCATTCTTCCTGGAGGTCTACGATAAGCTCACCAGATCATGGCACGCTCCCTACTCCGCCCGACTCCGTACTTCTGCTTCATCCGCCCTCACTTCTATTGACGGCACTGAAGAGAAAGGGTACGATAAGCTGCCTACCCTTGATGAGTCAATGGCCGCGCACCTCTGCCTGCCCACGGCTATCGGCAGGAGAGCTAAGGCCGCTCATCCGTCCAAGCCTTGTAGGGCCTACACTTCAGCTGGACAGGCGGCTTCGGCGCTTTATTCTATAGCTGTCCTCCAGGTCTTTCAGGCCAAAATCCTCGCATCTTCAGATGAGTCTGGCCTGGACCCCGCGACCCTCAATGGAGCTGAGGAGCGCAACCGACCTGGCTCTGCGCATCACCAAGACAACCGCTCAGGTGATCGGGAGATCGATGGCCAGCCTTGTGGTGCTCAAACGCCATTTATGGCTGATTCTAATGGAAATCAAGGACGCAGATAAAGTCCCCATCCTTGACTCTCCGTTCTCTCCCAAGGGTCTCTTCGAAGGATTCGCCGAGCGCTTCACGGAGGCACAGAAATCGTCCCAAGCTATGCGACATTTCCTGCCAAAGCGCTCCAGCTCCACTGCTACCTCTAGTCGCCCTAAGTCTATGCCGACTCAGCAGCCTGCAAAGCCAGCACCTGCCGCCCCCGCTGTTCAGCCTGCTAAGGCCCAGCAGACGCGAAGACGCCCCCGCTCGGCCAGACGCTACCCTCTTCCTAAGCGCCAGGGACCCCGACCCAAAATTGCATTGGACCTGGCGCCTCAGGCGTCTTCCTGATCTGCGGGACAGGAAGAGGATGGGGCCAGGTCTCGCTATGGCCGGACCGCCTCCCAAGCAGCCTCTCTTAGACCTCCTGACACCCCGTTCAACTCCGGGTACAGAGGAAAATATGTTTGTTGCGAACAACGGGTCCATTCAAGCGCCCAAGTAATCAGCCGCTGTTATAGCGGGAAAAATAAAACACAAACATTTTCAAAAAGAGCAAACTTCCTCTTCCACTTCTCACAAGTGTTCTGCCCCCGTGTGGCCAGTCACTCGAGTTAATCCAACCCCTCACCACGCAGGTCGAGGCCTGGCAGGCCATCCCCAGGGTGTCGAGATGGGTCATGGGGATAATAAAACAAGGATATTCACTCCAATTCGCTCGAAGACTCCTGCGCTTCAGCGGCATGGTCCCCACCTTAGTGCAAAGCAAGGACACTTACGTCCTCCGCTCAGAGGTGATGGATCTGCTGGCAAAAGGAGCCGTAGAAACAGTTCCACCAGCTCAGAGTGAGTCAGGCTTCTACAGCCATTACTTCCTCGTCCCCAAAAAAGATGGTGGCCTCTGACCCATCCTCGATCTCAGACGCCTGAATCACGTCCTCATGAAAAGGTCGTTCAGGATATCTATACTAAAACAGACCCTCCCCCAAGGGTCTCTTCGGTCCTCCAGTCGAATGATTCGCCGAGCGCTTCACGGAGGCACAGAAATCGTCCCAAGCTATGCGACATTTCCTGCCAAAGCGCTCCAGCTCCACTGCTACCTCTAGTCGCCCTAAGTCTATGCCGACTCAGCAGCCTGCAAAGCCAGCACCTGCCGCCCCCGCTGTTCAGCCTGCTAAGGCCCAGCAGACGCGAAGACGCCCCCGCTCGGCCAGACGCTACCCTCTTCCTAAGCGCCAGGGACCCCGACCCAAAATTGCATTGGACCTGGCGCCTCAGGCGTCTTCCTGATCTGCGGGACAGGAAGAGGATGGGGCCAGGTCTCGCTATGGCCGGACCGCCTCCCAAGCAGCCTCTCTTAGACCTCCTGACACCCCGTTCAACTCCGGGTACAGAGGAAAATATGTTTGTTGCGAACAACGGGTCCATTCAAGCGCCCAAGTAATCAGCCGCTGTTATAGCGGGAAAAATAAAACACAAACATTTTCAAAAAGAGCAAACTTCCTCTTCCACTTCTCACAAGTGTTCTGCCCCCGTGTGGCCAGTCACTCGAGTTAATCCAACCCCTCACCACGCAGGTCGAGGCCTGGCAGGCCATCCCCAGGGTGTCGAGATGGGTCATGGGGATAATAAAACAAGGATATTCACTCCAATTCGCTCGAAGACTCCTGCGCTTCAGCGGCATGGTCCCCACCTTAGTGCAAAGCAAGGACACTTACGTCCTCCGCTCAGAGGTGATGGATCTGCTGGCAAAAGGAGCCGTAGAAACAGTTCCACCAGCTCAGAGTGAGTCAGGCTTCTACAGCCATTACTTCCTCGTCCCCAAAAAAGATGGTGGCCTCTGACCCATCCTCGATCTCAGACGCCTGAATCACGTCCTCATGAAAAGGTCGTTCAGGATATCTATACTAAAACAGACCCTTGCGCAAATTCGCTCAGGAGACTGATTCTGTTCTCTGGACCTGAAGGATGCATATTTCCACATCCAGATAGCCCCCCCCTCAGAGGCGATTCTTGAGATTTGATTTCGAGGGAGTGGCTTATCAATACACGGTCCTTCCCTTCGGGCTGTCCCTGGCCCCCCGCACTTTTACGAAGTAAGACACCCTCTGAGACAGATGGGAATCCGCATTCTCAACTACCTCGACGACTGGCTCGTTCTCGCCAAGTCGGAGGCAGAACTACTATCACACAAGACCCTCCTCCTCAGCCACCTAGAGCGCCTGGGTCTCGGGGTCAATTTTGCCAAGAGCATGTTGTTCCCCAGCCAGCAAATATCGTTCCTGGGAATAGCTTTCGACTCAGCTCTGATGAGCGCTGTAGGCGTGCCAGAACGGGCTCTGGCAATACGGAGACTGGCAGCCTCCTTCGAGATTGGTACCACTCACCCTCTCAAAACGTTTCAGAGGATGCTAGGCCTCATGGCTGCAGCCTCGCCAGCGCTACAGTTGGGTCTGCTTCGTATGCGCCCCCTTCAGCGCTGGCTGAAACCACGGGTTCCATTCCATGCGTGGCGTCACGGACACCTGCAGGTCAGGGTGAATCAGGCCTGTATAACAGCCCTGGCCCCCTGGAAGAGCTCTCGCTGGATGGAACAGGGCGTGACCATGGGAATGGTTTGCAGAGGGACAGTTGTCACGACAGATGCCTCCAACGCAGGTTGGGGGATGCTGTGCGAGGGCATACTGACTTTTGGCCACTGGTCAAAGACAGAGAAAGGCTTCCACATCAACTGCCTGGAAATGCTAGCAGTATGTCGAGCCTGTCAGTTCTTCCTGCCAGTCCTAAAGGGGCACCATGTGCTAATCCGATCGGACAACATGTCGGTGGTGTCCTACATAAATCGCCAAGGAGGCCTCTCCTCGGAGCACCTCTTCATTCTGGTAGAGTGCCTCTTGGAATGGGCTCAACTCAACCAAGAAAACTAGTATGGTTATTGTAATAATCTTCAGTCAATGCAAAAAAAGATAAAACAGAGTCTTCAGGAAGAATCACCAAACACTTAGATAACACCATATCAAAGCATATCATATTTTTCTTAAAGAAAAGTGTTCTTTGTGAACTTACAAATTTCTTAGAATTCATCTTAAGGAATTCCTTATATTGGTTCACAAGAAAAAAAACGGTTTATTTTCATTTAATCTTTTTTTTGTTGTTGTTATCTGAACTGTTCCCATAACTCCACATTAGGTGTAAGAAAAGGGAAACACATTTCCGATCTGATGGCCCAGAAAGGAACTCCAAATCCCGTGTCACAGTCTAGCAGTACACAATGAGGGCTGAAATCTGATGGCCCAGAAAGGAACTCCAAATCCCGTGTCAGAGTCTAGCAGTACACAATGAGGGCTGAAATAGAAACTTGTGCTTCACATGGAGCGTTTTATTGGCTCCTCTGGTCTTAATTAAGACTCCGGATATCCACAAGGCCAGAGCCTCGGCTCAAGCCTGCTCTTTAAACATCTCTCAGAATTTACCTTCTTTTCTTCTCCTGCCTGCTTGTTCTCTACGTGTGTGTGTGTGTGTGTGTGTGTGTCTCCTTTGGGCCCCTTAAACTCAATTCCATTCCAAGGATTTTTGGGATGTTCCTAAAAGCAGCATGTCTTTCCTTCTCTGCTGGTCAACAACACACCTGCTTCCCCACCTCATCAACAAACAGCAATAGCAACAAATAAAACACACTTGAAGCATACTGTAAGCTGACAGACAACTGACTACATTTATGGCATGACGATGATTTAACTTAATTTCAATTTTTTTTTTAAAACATACACAATTAAAGTTTCCTTTTACACATGTGAACAGCTTATTAAGTTGGTATACAATTGAAGATAATCTATTAAATAAACAGTGCTGTTATGCTTTATCATAAATTGACACAATTGTTATTATTATTTTATTACAAAAGCATGTTTAAACAAAGTGTAATTAATATGCCAACTGGAAAAATTACATAAAAATTATAATTACAGAGCATTAAGTTTTATTTCAGCTCAAGAAGGTTCTTAAATATTTTCATTCTGTATGGTAGTCAACAGTTTCTATTCATTTTGGATGTTGTACTGCATCTGTTTTTTTATCACTCCACATAAAATCTAGATATAGAATTTATTAATACGTTAATTTTAAATTCTTCTGTATTTACTGTGAAACCTCACCTCAAACTTAGTTTATATATTTCAAAATAAAATAAATAATAATAATATAATATATTGCCATATTATTCTGTATTAAGTAATGTTAATGTTGCTCTAATTCATGCTCTGCAATGTACAAAAATGACAATTAACTTTTGATTTATACAACCTGATCTCTACAATACAGTTACAGACTATTTGTCTTGTATTGCTATACAAAAAAGAGACATCTTCAGAAATCTGCAGGCAGGTTTGTTTGTTGTATCGTACAGCTGCGGTTGAAGTGAGTCAAACCATCATCAGCAGAGAGAGCAGGGCAGGACTTCCTCTGTCACGCTCTCATGTCACTCACTCACACACACACACACACCTATCCTTATGGGTTCATTCCATAGGCGTAATGTTTTTTTTTTTACTGTATAAACTGTATTTTTAACCCCTTACCATCTTTCTTAATTCTTACATTTTCATAACACTTCATTCTGTATGATTTATAAGTTTGTTTCCTCATGAGAACCTAAAAAATGTCCCCACAAGGACAACATTTCCTGGTATTACTATACTGTGGGGATATTTGGTCTCCACAAAGTAGTGAATACCAGTACCCACACACACACACACTCATTCTCACATGCTGTGCCACATTCCTGCCAGCTGCAGAGTGACATCAGAATCCAGTCCAGACTCGCTCCGTCCCCAGCGTCTCGCTCTCGCTGTCTGTCTCGCGTCTTCATTACCGTGTGCTGTGTAACGTAAAACAGCGTTCAGAGGAGGAAACCTGATGCTGTCTTACATTAACCCGATTCCGCTCAGTGTGCCGTCTCTCTTATCTTAATGCTCGCTTTGTGTACCTTTTCAACTTTTCAAAAGATGTCTGAAAGACCACAATAATCCACAAGACTCCAATCCATCAGTTAACATCTTGTAAATGCAAAAGCTCAGTGTTTGTAAGAAACAAATACAGTTTCAATTTCCCTTCTGTCCAAAATACGACTCCATAATCCATAATGCTTCCTCCAGTGAAAATTCCATCTCTTGTTGTCTCTCACATCAAAATCCACACACATCTTTGCTGCTTTGGACTGTTTTTTGTTTGTAAACGGTGCTTGATCTGTGCAGATTTCTCTCCTGATTCACTGGGGAAAGTAACGTTATGGATAGAGGACTCAATATTTCAGTCAGAAGATATGGTTTGAAGTTAAAATCATCTTGATGGATTTGTTTCTTACAAACATGCAGCTTTTCTCTTCTCAAGACATTAACTGATGAACTGGAGTTGTGTGGATTATTGTGACGGCACCCATTCACTGCAGAGGATCCATTGGTGAGCAAGTGATGAAATGCTACATTTCTCTAAATCTGTTTCCATGAACAAACAAACTCATCTACATTTTGGATGGCCTGGAGGTGAATACTTTTTCAGTAAAATATAATTTTTGGGTGAACTATACCTTTGAGACAGATTTACAATATTACATTTTCTTTAAATAATTTTCCCTGTAGTCCATTTGCAATGCATTTGCGATTGCGGTTATATTTTTCATACAGAAATCATCCCCATTCAAATGAATCAAAACACAGGGAAATTAGAACAGCCAACAGTAAACTGTTCCCGTTATACAGTGTTAGCAGAGCAGATTGCAATACTGCAATGCAAACAGCAGAACCTCTAATGTTGTCACTTTCACACCATAAGACTGCATGCAGTAATATCACCCAGCTTGATCTAGGTAAAGTGAACTCAAGAAGCCATTAGCCTGAGTGATTAGATTTCTTTGTGACTTTCATCATTGATTTTTTTTTTTAATCAAGAGGAAATCACTAACACGCCTTTTTAACTCTTTCACTAAGAATACTGCAAATTTATCAACAATTATTTGTGTCTTCAATTTAAGTTGTAAGCAAAAAATAAATAAATAAATAAAAAATACACTTAGTGAGCCAATGACATAACCATCACCAGTTTATAATGTACACAAGACGAGAAAGCTGAAAAAAACTTGTTTACCTTTATTTTTTATTTATTTTCTAGTAATATTCAAAGATTTAGTTCATGAAAATGATACAGATCTAACATGCATCATACTCCTATATGATGGTTCCAGGTCTGGGATGAGCCCTGAATAACAGTGCCTGCCAACAGATTCAGACTCCACCCAACATCACATTAACTTATGACAGCAAGTCAGCTAACAAAAAATGAAGGCAAACAGTATTTTATTTGACCAGTATGTCTGAACGTCGGCCAGACTGCACAAATATGAGGGATTGTAAACTTAAATTATCTTGCAATTAGCAAGCATCCAATTAGTAAGCACCTCGACCAGACTTCTTTCGCCACCAATGGAAAGCACATTTACGCTGTCTGAATCGTTCCCTATGCCCTATATAGTGCACTATGTGCCATTCACTGTACAGAAAATACTAACTCTGTGAACAAGTGACCAATTTCAGCTGCAGCTTCAGTGTCTATTTATAGTGTAGGGGCGGATTCTTCAGATTCTAGAGAGCATTTGATTGGACAGAAAGTTTGACGAGAAGCTGAAGTGCGGGGTGATGTCCACATTGGCGGAAGTTAGAGAAGTTGAATGCTTATATCTAGTAAATGACTTGAGTTAAGCTTGTTAGCTGTTGCTAATTTGTGAATGTGCAATCCAATATGGAGATGTGCCTTTTAAATGTTTGTGTAGGATGTGTGTTTAATACCCTGAGGAAGGCCCTTAGGCCGAAACGCGTCGGTATTGTTAATAAACATCTCCTTATCACAAGCAGTGCTGGAATCTTTCCTCACATTCTTGTATCCAGTTGTTTTCATACACCTTGTGAATGGTAAAGTTGCTCCAGATTTGACCTTATATATCTTGTATAGGGCTGTGCAAATAATCGACAGCAGGAGGCGCTCATGGAACAGCAGATACTGTGTTTTCTTGGTTACCGCTGTAAACAAAGCAGCGCTGCGCTGAAACACTGCTTTAATATGAACTATACAGAGACGAGATGAAAAGAAAATACCTCGTAAACTTTTCTGAAGACAGTCAGTTCCCCTCAGAAACACATTCATATAAACCCCCAAATCAATATTGAGGATTTTCTTCCAATAGTTCGTGCATCATGAATAGGGCTGAACGATTAATTGCATTTGCGATAATATCGCGATATGAAATAACGCGATTTTTCAAACGCAGAGGCTGCGATTACACGGTCACGTGACACGCGAGAGTAAAGAGGGGTGTTCCACTTGAAGATAGATCGGTGTATGACATCAAAGTAAGGCGAGAGAAAGCATAAGGAGACGTCCGCGCTGTCTTATAGCTCTCTCAGTACTTTGATGACACACCCATCGGTCTAAGTAGCGCTGCTTCAAGTCGAGCGCGGGCCATCAGCAGAAAAAGAAAAGAAATAAGTAAACAGCCAAAGCACGTAACTTAGAATGGGAGATGGATCAGTTTGTGAAAGCGAAGAGAAAAGCCATAGATGAAGTCGCACAGACCCAGGCAG
>NW_015505599.1:437805-441050 GCF_001515645.1 Sinocyclocheilus grahami | reverse complement strand
TATAACGGAAAATATTAGCGGTTTTGAAACCGTGACATTTTCAAATCGCGGTATACCTTGAAACCGGTAATCAGCCCATGCCTAGTTATCTCTGTGTCAAAGTTTCTGCTATCTAATCTGTTAAAGCTGGTTTGTTTCATATTTCTGACATTTTCGTGTATTCCTACTAACAGGATTGACATTCTGAATTTGCTGAATTCCCAGAGAATGCAACTAACATACTGTTAAAACTGTAGTGTTTTTTTTTTGTTTTTTTTTTGCATTTTGGGACTCTGTGCCAAGATTGTGTTTGCATGCAGTAGTTTAGTAAATATAGGAGGCTCGTGTTACTCTCTACACTGCACTCAACCTGAGAGATTCCTACACTTTCAGTCTTTAAGGAGGACATGAAAAATAGCACATACCGCAGGAACGGTATAACGGAAAATATTAGCGGTTTTGAAACCGTGACATTTTCAAATCGCGGTATACCTTGAAACCGGTAATCAGCCCATGCCTAGTTATCTCTGTGTCAAAGTTTCTGCTATCTAATCTGTTAAAGCTGGTTTGTTTCATATTTCTGACATTTTCGTGTATTCCTACTAACAGGATTGACATTCTGAATTTGCTGAATTCCCAGAGAATGCAACTAACATACTGTTAAAACTGTTTTTTTTTGCATTTTGGGACTCTGTGCCAAGATTGTGTTTGCATGCAGTAGTTTAGTAAATACGGCGGTGTTTTAGTGGCACACTAAAAGTAAATACATAAATAAATAATAAATCCAAGATTATGAGATGAAAGTCATAATATTTTTAGAATAAAATCAAAATTACGAGAAAGTTAATTTAATTGAAAATTCCACCTACTCTGCAAAAAAAACTCTTCATTCTTCAGCAACGTGTGAATTTTTCACCTGTTTTTTTTGGCATATGGGCCCAGGGCTGACAATAACTATAAAGATAAAGATATAGTTCTAAAAATCGTTCTCAATATTAAAGAATAGCAGAGTCCACACCACAGCTATAACGATAAAGGCACAGAGAAACGATATTGTTGGAATCACTTCCAGAACAATTTTTTTCAGCTGATGAACGATAAAATCATTGACACCCAATCAGAATCCATCCTACAATCACGAGCTCAAGATTTTAAAGCGGCAGACACATGTACACTTAGAATAAACTGACGATATCGTCCGCTGGTGTGGACGCTAATATCGTTATCTTTATAAGTTATCGTTCTTGGTGTAAACGGGGCTTTACTATGCTACTGTGCCGTACATACACAAATTTCAGCAAGATTTCTAGCACAAACCTGGACAGTGTATGTGATTTACGAGAAAAAGAGACAATTAATATCTTTAATGTCTATAATATAAAACTAGCATATGGCATCTAATCATCAAACTTGAGAACACATGGTAAGTATTTAATTTCTGCATTTGTTGTAGTTTTCACACTTTAAAATTATATAGACAGGAGATTTTTTTTTTTTTGCCAATAATTGCTTTTTCCTCTGAATGGCGTAAACATGCAAATATGACTAAACCATTACAAATTATTCAATTTACAGCTGCAACATTTCTTACAATTCCTTCATTACATCTTGCAAAAACGTAAGTTCACTAGCACAGAAAGAGATTAGGATTTCTGGGAAATGTAGTTTGGAGGAACGTCATTTTAAAAGCAATGTGGTAATTCAAAACCCTGCGCCATCTGGTTCTATAATCGCCTCCCACTCACAAAGAGCCCTTTCTGGTCCCTCGGCTTGTGTTTATTTTGTGTTCTCTTCTTTGTTTACTCTTATGGCTCAGGTACAGGAACGAGAGATCAGGTCAGAAAGACAGAGAAGAGAGATGGTAGGAGATATGTCTGGAATTCTCCACATGTGCACTTAACCTGCGCATGAACTCCAGGCTACGGCCAAATGTTTTTCAGCTAGTCATGGGAGTAGCATTCTCACCACTAACATCACAGTTCACTTCGCCCATAGTAGTGTTGTGAAATGCTCTCTTCTCAGGAACGTAGCCATGGTGGGAAAGCATAAAAAGACTACATTATAAAATAATGTTTAAGATACATTTGTTATATCACTGCTTACAGGTTTTAAATGTATCTGAATATAGAAATGTTGTCTGCAATGTACATCTGCAATCAAGCACAGGGTCAAAAGTATCTAATTTGGGAAATATGTGTTAGGTTATTATGGAGCAGAAGCAGCCCTAATAAGTTTAGCCCATTTGTTTTATTTTGAAATATAACCATGGGAGAAATAAGCTTCATAGCAAATGTGTGTTACTCTTATTATTATTATTTGCAGCCAAACAAATGTTTGGTTCTTGAGTTATTTGACTGTGTTTCTATAAGAATTTATATATTTTCGAGAATTTTTATAAGAATTTTCGAATCAATAAGGCAATACAACTAATGTAAAATAATTTATCTTCTTGAAATTTAACAGCAATATTTCATGAGTATCTGTAGCAAGTGCAAGACATTTCCCGAGTGATTCTTACAGAGAAAATAATAATAATGAATACTAATAATTATCTGTCTGGAATTATAATCCATATTCATTTAAATCCACATTTAACCTGATATAGATAATGCAGAGAGTAACGTAAATACTAAAACTGTAATATACAAATTATTCAAATCTGTATTAATTCTATTAAGGATGCACTCGCATAGTACTCGCCCGATACCGATACTTTTATTTTTGGTACTTGCCGATACCGATACCAATATTTTTTATTGCATTTGTAAAATTTTTAAATATTGGTTACAGAAACCAAAAGGGTATGTATAATGTTAGTTGGTTAACTTCATTTATCAAATAGATACAATCAAACCAAAATTTATTCAGACACCTTCAACATTTCTCACATTATCACAGTTTATTCTCTATAGATTAGAAAATGGTAATAAAATAGAACTCTGAATAGTTATACTGTGTCAGAACAAATTCATCTTGATAATGTTAGATCATTTTGATAGAAAGGTATGTAATAGATTACAATCAACCAAAAACCAACAGCTGTTAGTATGACAGTATTTACACAACTATCAAAACTTAGCCGGGCAACCTTTAGCCTTAATGACAGCCTGTGGTCTCCTGGGCATGCTGTCACCCAGCTTCATGCAAACCTCAACTTCAATGTTTTTTCCCAGACTCGGTCTGAATAATTTTTGGTCCCAAATCTGTATCAATATTACTGGTAGTCCACTGTATGAAGAATTTTGGGGTATGATTTGTCACAGTTT
>NW_015505599.1:436242-437311 GCF_001515645.1 Sinocyclocheilus grahami | reverse complement strand
TTATTTTTACGATTTAGTTTTAATCCAAATGATGCGTGTGCTAAATGAGTGAACATCAAAGATCACACAACAGAATTGCGCGCGCGCTCTCTCTCTCCCTACCATTAAGTAACTTGTGCATTGTTTTACTTACTTGTTTTTGACATATACGATCGAACTACAAACTTTCCAGTGATGTCTGTGAGAAAGGGATATTCACTCGACAAGCTCGTGCATCTGCGCCTCCGCGCGCTCAATCGTGCTTTGTTTATCAGCTCGCGCACACCAGCTATACAGGCGTTAATACTGAATGTTTAACATTATATTCATTGCATACATATACTTCGTAGTAGACATCCTTAACTCCTTTCTGCTGTCTGTTGTTCTGTTGTCTGTGTTTCTTTGTTTGAATATGGCGCTTATCACATGCTGTGTCGTATTGGCGTTTGGTATCGGGGCATTTTAACGAGTACGAGTACAGGTGCATCCCTAAATTCTATTAAAAAGTTTATGAAAATTAGAAACAGTTAAAGAAAAAAACATTTAAAAATGGTATCAATGCAATAAATGTACCCTTGCATGTAGGGTTGGGTATCGTTTTTTTTTTTTTTCGATACCGGTGCCAAATCGATACTTTTAAAACTGTTCCGGTGCCTAAACAGTGCCTGAACCAATACTTAAATAAATAAAAAATCCCCCAAAAATTATGGATTGGCCATTATAATAGAAATAGAATAGAGAGTGCAAATGTTAGAGGGTCAAGTTTTTTACTTAAAAAAAAACAAGCAGATAAAATTAGAAGTAGCATTAGAATAGAGAGTGCTAGAGTTCATGTGAAGATGAAAGAAATGTGTTTTCAGCCGTTTCTTGAAAATATTAAGAACTCAGCTGCTTGGATTGAGCTGGGCAGGTCATTCCACCAGGAGGGAACAGTTAATGTAGAAGTCCATGAAAGTTTTATCATAGGTAGAATGCAAAATGTTTCAATACAAGCATTTCAGTCAAATGTAATTTATGCAATATTTCAAACCTTTAACCCACATGGGAAAATCAACCCATGGCAACAGTTTAAAAGTAGCCCAATTCTGTG
>NW_015505599.1:433425-435945 GCF_001515645.1 Sinocyclocheilus grahami | reverse complement strand
GAGAGCGGCTCCCTGATGCACCAAAATTATATACAATATTAGAATGTTTAAAGGAGTGGACACGAAAATCACGGGAGAGAAACACATGTTGTGTCATCAAAGGTCAGAGATTCAGCGGGAGTGGGATTAAGAAAACAGTCGAATCCCAGACATTATGGGCAATTAAGAAATCCCGGCCGGACGCATTTTTGCAGGTCCAAAAAGAGGACATGTCCGGGGAAAAGAGGACGTATGGTCACCCTAATTTATAATCTATTGCTAATCAATGTATTATTTTTAAAGTAGCATATGGAACATATTTTCTGCCTCATTCTGTGACAAGAAGCCTCATCAGATCATAAAAGGAAGCATTTGACTGGTGTTGTGGAGTAAAAAGGTTATAATGTTCTCTTTTGTTGGACAACAGGTTTAGAAATGTGAATACAAGGGAGGTTTAGCTTTAGGCATTTTAATTTAAGCATGTTTAGGAAGACTACCTGCTGCCATCAGAGCAAGTGTAATTACTGCATTCACACGCTCCTCGAATGCTCTCATTTCCCGAGTTGTGCTTTTAAGTAGGAATGTGAAAACAACATGGACACTCTCGTTACTACAAAGATGTGTTGGATTTGTATTATTAGAGCTTTCCGACTTGAGTTCATGTGCATTTTTATTTTTCATGTGCAGTGCCAGTGATGATGCTTCTTACGTCCGTTTCGGAGAAGCAGAGGACAAATATTTCAATCGATCGCTCAGGCATGGCACCGAAATCTGTGTTCGGATTCGGTTCTAGTACATACCGGTTACATAGGTACCGGTGCCATATTGGTACCGGGTTTCGGTACCCAACCCTACTTGCATGTACCTTATTTTAAAAACTTAAGTTGTACATGTATGGCAAAACTTAAATCTGTTTAGTTGGGAGATACATTTTCAAATTAATATCCATTTTATTGGAGGGCCTTTGAGATATCATTGAGACCACATGTAAAACATACACTGGGTCTGGATTTTCAGCCCTAATGTGTCTTATTATATAGATAGTTTTCCTCCTCTTTTGGAAAGTCATGGAAACACAATAATGAGCAAGTGAGAACACAAAAAATGAGACCTCTATTTAGTTTACTAAGGGTTTAAATCCATTTAAGGGTTCACATAGAGCAGAATGATGGGCTTTAATGTAATCTGAATACTTGAAATCAAACCCTACATTGAAATAACAAATTAGAAAATGTGTATGACTGAAACATTCAGTTAATGCTATTCAACCATTAAGACATAGAGTCAATGCATACAAGATAAATGCAAAACAACACATCCTCTATCTGCGGTGCGAGTAAAAGCGCTGGTCTATATGGGTCCACGAGATTATTTAGGCTGGCAGCCAGCATGAAGAATACCAGCGGCTGGTGCAGGGCATGTGGCGTCCAGTACTTTTGGCTGGAGAGAGGACAAACTTTGATGAGCTGCTATAGAAGGTGGGATTCCCAATTGCAAAGCAAACTACTGCCATGCCATTTCATAAGACAAATGCCTGCCAATTTGTTTGTAGTGAGTAGCCTTGATTTAAAATAAAACGCTTAATACTATTGGAAAATTGTAATTGATGGGATCAACCTTAAATTCTTACAGACACTTCACTACAGTATGTGACAGATGATTGCGTACTCTCCACTAACTACTCTCCTATTGGTAGTTGCTCCCAAAGGTCGCTGATCATTTGCATAAAGTTAACCATTTCTTCATTATCAGTGAACATGCCCACATCACATCACCAAAACACTCTGACATGCATGCAAAGTCCAGTATTTATTAAGAAAGTTTAAAATTTTGTTTGTTTTTTCTTAAAGGGTAAAAAACAATTATTTACTCCCCTTTAAATTGTTCCTAACTGACTTACTTTCTTCTGCTGAAAAAACAAAAGAAGATACTGTGAAGAATGTGAGTAACCAAACCGTTTCTGGTCTCCACTGACTTCCATAGTATTTTTTTTCCCCCATAACAACTGTTTGGTTACCAAAATTCTTCAAAATATCTTTGCGTGTGTGTGTGTGTGTGTGTGTGTTCGTTAAGCAGAAGAAAGACATTCATAGAAGTTAGGAACAATTTGTGGGTCATTATTTTTTTTATTTTTTGAGTGAACTATCCTTTTAAAGGGGTCATATGATGCGATTTCAAGTTTTCCTTTCTCTTTGGAGTGTTACAAGCTGATTGTGCATAGATAAGATCCCTGAAGTTGCAAAGACTAAAGTCTCAAAACCAAAGAGATATTCTTTATCAAAGTTAAGACTCTGCTACGCCCCCCTAAAACGGCTCGTTCTAACACGCCCCCACATATCTACCTCACTATGTGGAAATATTTGCATAATGCCGCCCAAATGTGCACGCAAAGAAAGGTGGCGTGGTTTCAGTAACCGCAGTTAGTGTTGAAGCAGCATGTCAGGGAGACACTGTGTGTTTCTAGACGAAAGCAAAAGCACTTTATGTGGCCTTTCCGAAAGTAGATGCATTTAGAAATCTTGAAGATTACTTACAACAGAA
>NW_015505599.1:430987-432570 GCF_001515645.1 Sinocyclocheilus grahami | reverse complement strand
GACTCTTGCACAATATCATCAACAGTCTTCAGAAGTCTAACCAACATGGGCTGCTTGCCTTCTTAAATCTCCTGCGGTTTCTTGCGCTCTACTGGTTGAAGAACAGCATTAGCAACACCAAAGTCATGGGTTCATTCACAGACAACACTTGGACTGATCAAATATTTGGATTAAAGCATTTTCCAAATGTAATGTAAATCTCTTGGCGTCTTACTTGTCACCTTGTTATACCTTATTACTTCACTGAATATAAAGGAAACTTCAAAGTTAAAGTCAATAATAGGTTACCTATATAATAAACCATAATTCCTCTCCACCTATATAATATACCCACAAATATGTTTTTCTCTCTTTCTGACGTTCAGAATCATAATAAACATAAATTAACTAACTAAACTGGCAGCTATAGGAAATATATCAAGGAGAGCACTGATTCTTAATCATATCTTTTGGATGCGTGTGACATTTAGTCGCATTTGATCAGTTGTTCGGAGTTCTGGGAAACAATGGGACATTCACATCCTGAGTTATGCAACTGTTTAACCCCATCTACTGCTTGCTGAGCGACGGGAACGCTCGCGTTATAAACAACCAAGCTGGCAACGCTGCAAGTGCTTCGTTTATGATCGCTGCAAACGTTCTCGTAACATTCTGTCGCGTCGCGCGCTTGTCGACTTTCGCTGAGAGCGTTCTATTTTGTCGCGTCGCGTTGTTCGTCGAAGTTAGTTACTGCGTTGGTCCTTTAACAAACATGGACGGTCACAAGAGGCGTACACATTGCCCACACAATCAGATAAGTTCGCCGAACAGAAACTTGTGTCCATGTTATTACTGCACAACGCGTCACGGTGGGGTTTCAAGGGGTGGGGCGCTGTATTTTCCCACCGCTGAAAACTTTCGCGCAATCGTCCCCACCGCAAAGCTACAGAAACATCAAAGCATCCGCGTCCCTCTTTTGCTGCGACACTGAATCTGTCGACCACTTAACGATTCAAATCGCCTTTGAGTAGTATAACAATGATATCCATATCTATTCCAAACCTTTCTCCGCTGTGAGAAAGTACGTTTTCCATACTAGCCTCCCAAAGTTATCCTGCTCCGCGGGCAGCTGTGACTTCGGCAGCAAACCCGTGTATTCATGTGAACGTGTTGAATGGTTACAGCGACGAATGCAGCTAGTTTTACCAGAAACTTAAGAAAGCCGCCATTCCCAACAAACCCCAGCCGACCCCGAGCCGTCTTTTAAACGCGATGCATCCAGACAGTGATCAGCAGAACGCTGCAGTTGATTCGTCAAGGACACTGCAGCTCGCTTGTGTGCACGGAAAGCCACTGGGTTTGGAAGCAGCGGTCAAATACAAAGCAGAGCCCGTCTGCGTTACCTTTCTGCTGTTTCTGCTGTTGTGTCCGCTGTAGGGGTTGATTCCCGTCCTTGGCGCCACGGAGAGCAGCATTCTCTCAGCGCGGGGTCCGAGCGCGAGGCTGACGTCAGTCAGAGGAAGTTCAGGCGGGATCTCTCTCTCTCTCTCTCTGTCTCTCTCTCTCTCACACTCTCTCTCTCTCTCTCTGTCTCTCTCTCTCTC
>NW_015505599.1:425070-426244 GCF_001515645.1 Sinocyclocheilus grahami | reverse complement strand
ACACACTCTCTCTCTCTCTCTCACACACACTCTCTCTCTTTCTCTTTCTCTCTCTCTCTCTCTCTTTTTATTTGCATACTCAAGTAAGAAACAATACATGCAACAGGCAGACGAATATGGACATAAGTAAATCTCCAGTAGTATAGTGTTTAGGCCTACTGTTATTCCACTTTTGCTTTTATGTAAGATATTTAGGCTACCCATAATAACTTTTAATAATCTTTTTCGCAAGACCATCCACATAAACCAAACCCTGAAATGCATTCAATGGAGGAATGTCAGTACGAATAGTTTCATACATGTATTACTTTGTTGTTACACTTCTGATCCCTGTTGTACACTTCACCAACCCTTTGTTCAGACACATTTGAATATGTACGAGTGTTTTGTATTAGTTGTATTGTTTTGTAGTACAGGTGCATCTCAATAAATTAGAATGTCATGGAAAAGTTCATTTATTTCAGTAATTCAACTCAAATTGTGAAACTCGTGTATTAAATCAATTCAATGCACACAGACTGAAGTAGTTTAAGTCTTTGGTTCTTTTAATTGTGATGATTTTGGCTCACGTTTAACAAAAACCCACCAATTCAACCAATTAGAATACTTCATAAGACCAATAAAAAAAATTTTTTTAGGGAATTGTTGGCCTTCTGGAAATTATGTTCATTTACTGTACATGTACTCAATAGGGCCTTTCGCACCGCGGGAACCTTTTCATAGTACCAGAACTAATTGTGGAACTACCCACTTTTTGGCGTTTTCGCATCTATTGAACTGGGAGCGATTTTAGCACCGGACTGCCTTTTTCGAGAACCAAATTAGCTCCACAACTGGTACTAATCGTGACGCAAGTAGACACTGATTGGCCAAACGCGTATGAAAACGCCCTCACCCGCCATGATTTAAAACGGCGTGTAAACATACTGTAAACATTGTCTCAACTTATAGTATAGTGTTTAGGTCAGTACGAATAGTTTCATACATGTATTACTTTGTTGTTACACTTCTGATCCCTGTTGTACACTTCACCAACCCTTTGTTCAGACACATTTGAATATGTATTACAGGTGCATCTCAGTAAATTAGAATGTCATGGAAAAGTTCATTTATTTCAGTAATTCAACTCAAATTGTGAAACTCGTGTATTAAATCAATTCAATGTACACAGGCT
>NW_015505599.1:382263-424741 GCF_001515645.1 Sinocyclocheilus grahami | reverse complement strand
TGGCATGGAGGTGATCAGTTTGTGGCACTGCTGAGGTGGTATGGAAGCCCAGGTTTCTTTGACAGTGGCCTTCAGCTCATCTGCATTTTTTGGTCTCTTGTTTCTCATTTTCCTCTTGACAATACCCCATAGATTCTCTATGGGGTTCAGGTCTGGTGAGTTTGCTGGCCAGTCAAGCACAGCAACACCATGCTCATTTAACCAACTGTTGGTGCTTTTAGCAGTGTGGGCAGGTGCCACATCCTGCTTAACAGCTTTATAAGATTATTTCCACCTTTTATATGCCTGAATGGTACCGTACTGGGATCACCATCAATTAAAGATCAACTCTTTCAGTCCATCAGTGAGTGAATAGCCTTCTTTTAGAAAGGCCCGTTTCCCATTTTTCTGGCTTCTTACTTTTTTGCCCACTGCTTTGCACAAGCTTTGCGATCTTTCTTTGAAAAGTCGTCCTTCTGTAAATGGTCAAAATGAGGAGGGAGGAGGACTTGGAGCAGGCGAAGAACAGGGAGAAGGTGAGGGTGGTGATGATGGAGGGAGCAGGAGGAGCCAGATGCGGAACCCTGCCAGGAAGGAGGGAGGAGTCATGGTGGAGACTGGGCTGATCAGTTTGGGGCTGAGAAATGGTGTGTGCTCATATCCTACGTTGTCAGTTTCTTTCATCATTGCTTCAACTTCTTCATCACATGCCTCTGTGAGAGCAATCACGTCTCTCTGTAACCCTGTCCGGGTCATGACGCCACAGCCACTACAACACTGAAACCTGAAAAAGTACATCTGTTTACTTGACAATGTTTGAAACATGACTGATGTGAATAATTTATCTACAGAAAAAAAAGTGCATTTAAAGTCATACTTTTTATTTTATTCTCACTCTCAATCCATCCATTTTAATTCAACTTTTATTTATTTGTCTTTTTTTTTTGTTACGAAAAACTCTGGTGTATGAAATGTGCTACAAATAATGGCAGGTTTACACTCCCGATTTTCACTCACTTCTGGATATCGGTTTTGGATTTGCTTTTTTTGGAAATCACAGACAAATGCCCAAAATCAGAGGCAAATCGGTGCTCGTTCACGACAGTGACAGCTCATGAAATCAACTATTGCCAGATTTTAGCCTAAAACCTTTCACCTACACATCCATTTTATTCCAGAGTTATGCCTTAGAGACAAACTGCAAGAAGCAAAAACACATGTAAAAAATCACTTTACCACTTAAAATATGACACTGTACAGATATTCCCAGCAATTTCTACTTTTTTTTATCTGATTGATAAAATTACTTGTGTTACCCTGTAGTCAGATTGATTCTTATCTGATATTAAAAGATAAGAGTTTCTGAATATAAATTGGTTAATTTATATGCTATCACTTGAAACACATGCAGGTACTTCTCTTTGAAAGGTTTAGGTCTAGGTCTAATTTATTTAGGTCTAATTATTCATAAAATGATACTAAATACTTCAAGTTTGACAATTCCTTTCCGTTCAACTTCACAAATATAATTTTACCAAGAATGTGAATGCTGTAATTGAACATATAAGGAATGCTGTCTTAAAATGACCCTCAGCCAGAGGACGAAATGATGAGCGAAGTGAATGAGAGCTGCTCTATGGATATGTCACTGTAGAGACTAATATGGTTTTGTTATAAACAGGACTAATGCCAAGCAACAGTTATGGGCATTGTGTCTCATCAAATCCACACAAATGAGTGCCTAAGCATTGTTTACATGGGAACAAGCAGTTTAAGTATTGGTTTGGTCCTTCAAGCTATGTGAAAACTGAATGATAATATGATTAGAAAAAAGTGAAATTTATATTGTATCCAAATATCACAAAAATAACAACTACCATATCACACTGGTAAGACATTTAGTTTTATTAGGTCATCTTGAGCAACAGAAAACAACCAAAGCAAAGAACCAAAAATGATCAACTGCCTTTGCTAAACTTGAACAATTTTGAATCGTCTCTCTTTCCTGAAATAGGTTTCTGTATAAGTTTATGTAATTTGTCTAAAAACAATGCCTAGCAATGTCCAATTCAAAACCTGGATTGATGCCATTTCTACAACATCTCCAAATTAAGCACTATGTTTAGCAGTGTTTTGTGGTGGATATGATATTGCATTTTGTCTTGGTCATAGCTAGCATTGTACATATTCTAAAGATACAAATCGTAATAATATTTTCACAAATCTATGACCTTGGCACAGTACCATGTAGCACACCAGCGAAGCAACAAACATGCTAGTGTACACAAGATTCACACTTCTATTTCGGTTGAACCATTTTTGAACATTGTGTATTTTTGGTAAAAGTTTGCAACTAAGACAGAATCCTGAACCAATATTTTCTAACTGAAACGGGACTATGGACTTATTTCAAGGCTGTGTGTTACTCCAATGAACTGCCTCAATATTGGGTTGCAGTTGCAGAATCTAGTTGCAAAAGCTCGGTAAGATGATTAGATGGTGACATTTAGAGTTCAAAGTTGAAAATGCAAGCAAAAGTGGTGTGCTACTCCCCCATTCACACCTAGCATTAGCAAGCAAAAGTTTGTCTCTGTGTCTGTGTCTTACATTTTATTCCCTTGACCAAGGCTTGTGTTGATTAGCCTGACACCAGCTCCTGCTGGTAGGAGGATATGTGATTTTCCTTTGGCCATGGTCATTAGTCACAGGGCATGTCCCACTACACACACCTGTGGTGCAAAACTGGCCCAGGTATGAAAAATGCCAACACTCAGTAGATTTAGCTCACTCTAAATCCATACCAACCTAACACCACTTCAGAAACAGGATGTGGGGCTAAGTGTATACCATAATTCATCCTTTTCAGGAGCAAGACAAGGAAAGCATTTCCAAGCAGATTTTCAGAAATGCCATTGGCATTCAAAATCCTTTCTGAAATGTGAATTTTTAAAGAAAATTCCAAGTTCCAAAGCTCACACCCAAAGATTTGTATCTGTACTTCCACAGGGCTGCACCACCCTTACGAAAAAGAAGTGTATTCAAGTGTGCTATTAGTATACTTCTTTTAAACTAAAACATAGGAAAGTATACTTTTAGTCTACTTTTTATGTACTTCTCAGAAATGGGCTTTATGTACTTCTCAGAAATATACTTAAAATGACATTTAAGTATACTTGACTTATACTTAGAAAAAGTCTAAATATATTTGAGCTATAATTGTGCTCCTAGAATCCGTGTTTTCATTGTTATACTGTAGGGTGCGCTAGTACACATCTTCTGTACAGAATTTCCAAAAAACACAAGTGACGAAGAAACCGAAACAACAGACGCTTCCACATGTATTCTAACACGATCATCAGACATAAAACAGCATCAAAATTGTGTAACGTTATGGAATAAAATGTCGACCAATGAAGAGGTAATAATAACTGTCAAGCTTTGGGGTGTTGATCGACTTTATCTACGTTTTGATTATCATTCTGAATCTAATTCATAGTCTTTTTCAGCTTTTTGTTCAAAATGTTGTTTATTTCTTTATTTTTTATTTATGAAACTTATCCACATTCAAGTGTTTAAAAAAAGAATGCATGAAGCTAGAATAAAATGTTTTTGTTTACAAGCTCAGATATTCATGTAACAAAATAAATACAAATTAATACCTAAATAGGGACGTAGTAGTACACTTAAAGTATGATGTAAAGTTCACTTAAAGAAAACTTACGAGTATACTTGCAGTATCAAACTACTAAACTAGTAGTTTACTGAGACTATACTTCAAAGTGTACTAAAAATGCTACTACAAGTATTTAATTAGTAAACTATCAGTATACCTGTAAGTTCACTTTTAGTATAGTTGCAGTACAAACTAAACATTTTGATTAAATCAAAATCAAAGTTTACTACTGTTATACTTAAAAGTATACTTTTATATACTAGTAAGTGGGCCAATGAGTATTGAAATAGTACACTTACAAGTGTACTACTAGTACACTGATATTTGTATACTTGCTACATAAAGTATACTTTAAAGTATACTTGAACTTTACTTAAGTATACTTAATAAAATAAACTTGAACTATACTACTTTTTGGTAAGGGCAGCCAAGCGAGTGGAGAATAAATCACTAAAGAATTCTTGTATTTCACTCTGTTTGGTACATAAACTCAACAGACTATGATATTTACGTTTGCTGTCACCTGAAGAATTGTTGTAATGCTACTGAGGTCCATTCAGAAGAATTTCCAAATCATTCTCCTTTTCAATAAATCAGATCAAATTGTTTAGCAGAGGCCCACAAATGAAGACAGCATTAGATGTGGTAAAGCCATGGTTACTGAGGCAGGGCTAAACAGGAAGCACTTTATCTCTGGAGACACGCATCAAACGGCTTGACCATCAAATAAAAACTGATGGCAGATCAGATTTTATGGGAGTGGAACGTTCTTGTCAAAGGCCTGGCTCTGAATGAGTTTAAGAGAAAAAGAATTCCTATGTTCTAATGCCCATGGATCTAAAGTAAGCAGCTCGCATTGTTTATTTGAGTGAAATAGTTTGAAGGTTGTCTTCAAAATTGTCATCGGATTTAATGTACATTAAGAAAAGTCTGGCATACCCAACCACTGCAAATTTTATACGAAGCCTACTCACTTCTCTGTGTGAACTGTTAGTTACAATTATCTACTTTTTGTAGAAAATAAATGTAAAAGTTTACTTTGGTGATGGTGGCTGGCACGGTAGCTAGCTGAGGCGATGGCTAAATGTCACTGCCTCAGAATCTCTCTCCTTCAGACAGCTGTCTGTTTTCAAGAAGTCGTCATCTGCTCACCATTGAGATACGCTCTTCCAGTGGACAATGCTCAACTTGGCTCTCCCTTGCGGCTTTCCGGTGAGGACAACACAAAGCATCTAGGATCATGGCATTGCACGAAAGCTTCTCCTGCACAGTACCCAGTGAGCTCCCAGATGGACAGATTCTTCACTCCTTTGGTCTGTGGTTTCTGGTTAGAGTAGACATGGATTTTCCTGACTGTTGAAGAATTGTTTTTAGCAAATACTCTCCACTCTGTACACTCAGAACAGTAGTTGTGACATTGCTCCTTTAGGTTAGACTTATTTTATTTTATTGACAGGTTTTATTTATTTGTTTGTTTTCTTTTCTCTTTTAATTGGCTAAGAAATTAAATGCTGAACAATAACCAATAATTTGTATTCTATATTTTCCCCTATATTTTCCAAATGGCAATTTTACAAGTGGTTTAAATACTAATAAATATCTATAAATTTGGCCCATACAATGTATTTTTGGATATTGCTACAAATATACCCATGCTACTTAGTTTTGTGGTCCAGGGTCACATTTGAATTTGAACTTACTTCCTTTATAAAAGTACAGGGGACACATCCCCTGCTTATTCTTCTATGCCAATGGCTAACACTGTTAACAAGTAAAGATCGTCAGACTGTCTTACATGGGGACAGGGCATTCTTTATTTGCATCGTCAGGATTTGTGTAGACATGGTCTAATATGTTCTTGGCCCTAGTTGGGCATTTAACATTCATGTAGAATTTTGGGTAAAATGACAAAAGGTTTTTTGTGTGCTTTTTTTTTTGCTGTTTTGCATATGCCACCATCCACCTTCTTGCTGCCATATCCTGAAGGTGTTGAGGGGCCTGCTAGGGTATTATGTCATAGTTCTCATCATAATGGCTTTGATCCTGTCATCATTATTGTAAATGTTTTTGAACCAGGGATAAAATCAACAAACAAATATAAGATTTATTTCATTTCATAGAAGCACCCAAATTACTTACCAATGGTAATATGCATCTTGTGTTTAAAACATGGAAGTTGTTAATACTCAGCTGTTGTACAAACCATGTGGTCTTCTCATAGTGACCATGATGCCAGTGCATCTATCACATTGGAAAATCTGGTAATCTCAGAATATTTATTTAGGATGTTTACAAAATGTATCTTTGCAGTTGCCAAGTCAATTTTTATAAAATTTTTAAGAGAGGTGTGGTGGATGTTCTGCTTGTCCATAAACAGTTGTGGTAACATATGAAACCTTCTGCAGTTTATCCACCAAAGTTTGGTGACATGAATTATACAATTTAGGCAGAGCTGTTTGACTGAACATATTGGGTCTAAAGTATTTTATACAGTCTCTCAACTGCTTGAATTGACACCACCATTTCTTTTGCAATCTATCTGGTCACAGAATTTGTTATGTCTTGCTATCTGCTGCTTTTCTAGTTGTAAAATACTTGTTTTGCTAAATTACTCTGATAATGTTTGCTGAGTGTTTTTTTTTTTTCAATTTAATGATGTAGATTGTCATGTATTAAATTGCACACTGCATTCAGTTAAGTACATTAAAGAGTTATAACACAGTGACCCCTTTAATGCCATCCACCGTCGTTTTGTGAATCTTTTTTAAGTATCAGTTCAGGCACCATTTAGGCACCAGTATCGATTTGGCACCGGTATTGTAAAAACCCAAACGATACCCAACCCTACTTACTACCTGTTATTGCACTGTGCATCACGGTGTAGCCTACTAGTGCAACTTCTGCAACTTGCTCGTGTTGCCAATTATATCAGCAGGATTCTTAATGTGTCCACCCCTCTTGTGAAGCACAAGACAAGTCCTCTCTACAAAAGTTGATTTATTGCAATGAACTTGAGTCTTCAGTTAGCACTTGGTAGCTGTGTAAGCTATCACAGCAAATCCAACCATGAGACTACATTTCCAGTGGAAACTTTCCAGAGTGGTAGCCAGGATTTTCTGGAAAGCGACATTAAACCACTCAGGCAGAGGTCGAAAAGTAGTTGTTTGGGTCTTTTCAGTTCCAAGCCGATCACACATTGTTTGCAACATCAGATTTAAAATTGGAGCCTTGATCACCGTGTAATGCCAGTGGTGCTCCCTAGTAACACAGCCATTCAGCAGCTATGGTTTCTGCTGTGGTGACAGCCTCGTCTTTGGGCTGAGGATAAGCATTCACCCACTTTGCAGTAGTCCTGTACCACAAGAATGTAATGATTGAAACATTCTGTTCATAAGACCCAGCAAATCAAGAGCAACCCATTCCCATAACCCTTCAACCTCCTGCGCAGTCAACTGTATGCGCAGAACACAGTACTTCAACAGTCTACTCTAAGAACAAAGCAGCATTTGCAACCATGACTTGACTGAACTCTGGAGTCAGAATTCCATGTACATCATCTACAGGTCTGCTATCAAAGTCACATAGAATTGCAGGTTTCCTCAAGGGGTTCTTTAAGGTTGCGTGGCTGGTTGAGTAACATAGCCTTCTGGACACATCTACATTTTCGTGATTGTGCCTAAGGCGCCATACAATTCTGAAATCGTACCCCCAAGCTCCTCTAGCCATTGGGCCAATTATCCCTATGGTACTTTCATCTTCATTAGTCACTGTAGGCTACTATGGTCTGTATGCATGATAACAGGTCAGCCCAGCTGGTATTGACAGAAGCATGCTGTGAATTCTACTACAACCAACAATACCTTTCTTGTGGTGCAGTAATTCTGCTCCATTGGTATTAAACTCTGACTACCGTATGAAGGTGTTTGGCCACTGTGGCAAACTCTTTGACAAATCGTCTGTAGTAAATTGTGGGACATCATTAACATTCATTGGCTATGGCCACTCTCAAATCTTCTGCACCACCTGGGGGTTACTGGCAATGACAATCTTTGTAAGGATGTGCTACAGGTAAGCCACTTGACAGCGGAAGAGGCAACACTTTCAGTTTAAGTTTTAAGTAGGCCTGGCATAAACACCTGTGCCAGGCGCCAGAGCATTTCCTTCACATCCATCCTTAGTACAATGATGTTGTCTAAATAGACAAGACAGATTTCTCACTGCATTCCAGCCAAGACATCATCTATCTATTAAATGCTGGAATATCACTGGGGTATTACAAAGGCCAAATGGCATAAAGTTCTACTCAAACAACTACAAAAGAAAGCTGACTTTCAAGCCTCTGAAGTCATCTTCACTTGCCAATACCCGAAGGCTAGATCTACAGTGGTGAACCACTTCACCATATGAAGGGTATCCAGGGTTTTTTGGATTCTTGGAAATGGGTAAGCATCTTTGATGGTGTGTTTGGCCTTGGTCCATCAAATGAGGTTGCTGTTTCAGAAGTGGACCTGGTCAGGCTTGAATGTCATGTCACACCAGGTTGGTGCAACTGAGGTTGCTGGTCCTCTAGAGCCGTGGTTCCCAATCCTGGTCCTGTAGAACCTCCAACACTGCTAATTTTTTATGTCTCTCTTATCTGACACATATTTGAGGTCATGGAGTCTTTACTAATGAGCTGATGTGTTGAATCAGGTGTGTTTTATTAGGGAGACTTCTAAAATGTTCAATGTTGTATGGAGGTAGTTTGGTTATCTTAAGTCAGAGATAGTGCTGAAGCTAGCCTGGGTGACGGGCAATTATAAAAAAATAAAAATTTATAGTAATAAAAAATATAAAACAATAAAATTATACACTCCACACAATGTGCCTGTGATGAAATCAACACTAAAAAAAAATTAAAAAAATAAAAGGTCAGATTGCAACAGTACTCAAATGATCGCTTGTTTTATAAATGAAAGCACACTTCCCGGAACGCCGATATGCCAGCTTTTTATACATCAAACCAAATAGTAGACTTTCTACTTGGGTAATGTAAACTCACAAAGCGCAGTATCACGAGAATCTCGCAAGAGTTGAGATTGAGGTCGAACACAGACACACAAGAGGATGAAGAACAGTACAAAGGAAAAAGCAATTAACACAAATGAATGACAATAGTCTTATCATTAATTAATACTATAAATAAGCTTCTCCTTATATGGCCATGTTACACCATGAACCTTCCTCCTAATCCTCCTTTGTCACTGAACCCACTCAGCTCAGAATCTTCTTCATCACCAGTCCCGTCCAGCACAGTGTTCTACATCGTCACCTGTCCCATCCATCACAGTGTGTTCTTCATCGACATCAGTGCTGTCCATCACTGAGCCTGCTTCCTCACCTAGTCTTCCTCTCCTGCACTTTCCACTGAAGCCAGGCATTTCTTCAAGTTCCGCCTCTGCTGGTGCCCTTCAGCTCCACCATTAGCACTTCCATGCAGCCCTGATCTGCCTTGGGGCTTCCAGTCCCTAGCTCTGCCCAGGCTCATGGAGTCCCAGGCTCCGCCTCGGCTCATCAACCAATGGGCTCCACCTGAGACTGTCATCCCTCCAGCTCCAATGGACTCCCTTTGTTCTCCCGGCTTCATCCTGGTCAGTCATCGCAATGGATTACTGGGATCTCCATTACGTTCCATCCTTCCTCCTTCTCTTAGGCTCAACCATTGTCCTCACTTGCACCGTAGTCAACGCAGTCCTCCGACACACTGGATACTCTGCAGCCGCTTGTCACCGGAAATTTGCCTTGGTCTCCTGATCCTTCTGTGTCACCAAGCCTCTCAATCCATCAGACACCACCTGAAGGGTTATTTAACCATAATCATGAAGTTTCCATAGTAGTCGGGTCTCCGACACACTGGCCACTCAGCAGCTGCTTGTCACCGGAAATTTACCTTAGTCTCCTGATCTTTCAGTGTCACCGGGTCTCTCAATCCATCGGACGCCACCTGGGCCTCATCATCTCCCGGTTTCCACCTTGGCTCCTTCCCTTGATCAGTTCCACCGTGGGTCATCTCCCTCAATGCTTTCTCCTGGGTCGCTCTAGATCTCATTGGCCATTCAATCCTCCATGGGTCCTTCCATCATCCACTTCTCCGTGGCTTCTCCCACTGTCGTTGCCTCAATGGGTCCTTCCTTCATCTACTCCTCCTTGGATTCTCTGGTCTCCTGTCCTTCACCATCCACTCATCCACCTCTGGATCCACCTTCTCTGCCAGTTTACAGTGCACCTTCCCGGAGGGAGGCATTATGTCACAGTTATGTTCTGTTTCTTTGTGTTTTGGTTCTGTCTTAATGTTTGACCGAGTTTCTTAGTCTGTTTTATCATATTGACCTGTATCCTCATTAACTCATTAGTTCCTTCTTATTTATACTCCCTGTTTAGTTAATTTCCTTTGTCTGAATGAATGAATGAATAAGGCATTTATGTAGCGCTTTATTATGTACTACTGTACACACCCCACACTAGCTATAGGTGGAGAGGAGAGAGAGATACAGCCAATTCTGTGGATGGGTATTATTTTTAGGAGGCCAAGATTAATAAGGGCCAGTGGAGGGAATTTGGCCAGGACACCAGGGTTCACTTCTTTATGAGAAGTGCCAACTGCCATTTTAATGACCACACAGAGTCAGGACCTCAGTCTAACGTCTTATCCGAAGTATACGTAGTGTCCCCATCACTATACTGGGGCATTAGGACCCACACAGACTGCAGGGTAAGCACCCCCTGCTGGTGTCACTAACATCTCTTCCAGCAGCATCCTAGTTTTCCCAAGAGGTTTCCCATACAGGTACTGACCAGGCTCAACCGTGCTTAGCTTCAGTGGGCAACCGGTCTTGAGCTACAAGGTGATATGACTTGGTGGCCATTTGTGTTATAGATACTTGCTTGCTTATATTTGGATCTACCTGTTGATATTATTAAATCTTGTTTTGGAAACTTTACCTTCTTCATCATCATCGTCTCTACAACCCTTTTGTGACACCTGGTGCCTGCATAATAACGAGTGTCAATTAAGTAAAAGAATGTGAATAAATAGGTCTAAGTCCATAATGACAATATCCTCAAGTGCCCATTTCTAGTCATACAGCTCCTATCTACCAAAGAAATCTCATTTAACTTCCTCATTCATCTCATCACAAAATATGCCACCCGCCATGCTTGCTCAAAGGCACTAGAGTTCTGGATATAATAACCCCTTTTGTAAATGTCATGTGATTATTTACTCTAGATGAAAATGAATAGTTAGGGAACGACAACACCGGTGGTACCACAGGAATGTTCACAGTCCCAAGCCCTTCACAAGTGATTTTACTTTCCTGAAATTTAATGTTAAAAATAAAACTTTCCATGCATTTTGTACTACAAAAGTTGTACATCTCTCAACAAAAGATCAACTAAGGATCTTGGCATTAGTAATTCATCTGAGATGATGAGTGCACTTTTGATTGTTGTTGTTTTTTTTCTTTCGTTTTACATTACAGCTAATGATTCTGACAAAAGTCAGCAACAAGCTGAGTAGGACAATATGGATTTACTTAAGAAAAAAGCGTACATTTTAAAAGTAAAAGCAACATGATGTATGGTATATTTCAGAGGCAGATTACAAAAGACAATATGAAAGCGTGTCAATATTAGAACACACCGGTTTTTCATTTTTAACTGTGACATTTTAAAAACAATTATAAACAAGTGTAAAAATTCACTTTCTTCTGTCAAAAACCCTCTTCAGGAGTATGTGCAGCTTTAAAGGCGCTCAAATGTGTCACTACAACCAATGCACAACTGTGCATTTGATTGTTTTGGGATTTCCTTGTAAGTAGCTCTCTATTTTCTACAAGAATGTTCACTTTCAATTATCCATGCTTTACTTCATTCATCTGAAAATAAATACAGTACCAGTCAAACGTTGGGACACACCTACTCATTCTTTACTATTAATCTAAAATCAAACGGAAGTATGGGAATTATGTATTGACCAAAAAAAACTGTTATGTTGTCTAGATTCCAGCTCTGCACACTATGTTCGTTTTTTATTCTTCACTCTTAATTCAAACAATACTGAGGGACTCCTGGTGGCTGCGTTTCTCTCACTAGCCTTTCTAACTCAACGTTTCATTTTATTTTTAACAAAGCATTTTTAGTTTTGTAAAGAGATTCATACATAGGCACAATTTATTGTTGTCTATAAAACTAATTTCAAGCAGTTAAGCAGAAGCTTTTAGATCAAAAGGTTTTTAAGATCATGAAAACATTTCTGTCAAGTGTGTCCAAATCTACAACACTGACATTCTCACTTAAAAACAAATGGTTGTGTAAAAATTGTTCTGTAATAAGCATATGTAATATTGCGATGGCTTGGATCTGTGCACAAGAAATCGATTATCGTTATGAATAATTCAGAACTTACAGTGGGAGTAGTAAAACTGGCACATACAATTGATAACATCTGATTGATATTGTAGTAAATTTGAAGCAAACAAAACTGGTTCCATGTCAAAGTTTCCCTCGCCACAGTCAAACATACAACAAACAATTGGCATTACTGATGGAACAACATTCTCTATACATCTCATACAAAAATAAAAAAAATTTAATTGTTCCAATCTCTCTTTTTTCCTTATTTGACTCCATATTGCACAGAGGTAGTGGCTATTAAGGTAGAGGGGAGGTGACCTAAAAATTGCGACAAAAAATGGCATCTTCTTGTTAAAAAAAAAAAAAAAGTATCTTTTGTTGTTGTGGTGTTTTGTTGTGACCAGAGGAATTGTATAAGAACAAACTATAATACTGCAATCACATACAAAAGTAGTCCTTCATTTTGTACATTTTATACAGTGTTAACACTTAATCATTGATTTTCTTTCTTCTTTTTCTCTTTTTCTCAAAAAGGCAAATGGTATTTTCCATGTATGGACCAAACTGATGGACAGTCTAAGCAAGGGGGTCCACCAGGGGCTCCTCGTCGCCCCGTGATAGCAGCTCCTTCTTCTCATCTGTACTGGCCAGGGAGTTGTGGCTGTTGTGAGCTCCCATGTACAGAGTAGCATACACAGGATTCGTGAAGTTGGTCGGCTACAAAAGAAAAAGTTGGAAATATATGGGATCAGGCCGACTCTTTAGCTGAAAGACCACAGCTGTGCTCACCAAACCTAGTCAGCATTTTAAGGCATCGCATCCACACTCCTAACAGAAAGATTGTTCCAAATAATATGCTGCCTTCAAAGACCCTCTAGATGGCAAACCGGTGGCAACTTTGAGGAAAGTAGCTGTCTATGTAGGCAGTAGTGCTCTTTTGTCTTTGCATGAAGGTAATTATGCGATTCATTTATTATCAATTTAATGTTTCCTTGCTGAATAAAATGATACATTTCTTGAAAAATAATAATAATGAAAAAAATTTAAAATAAATAAAAACAAACACAAAAATCTCTACAGAGAAAGATAATTGGGATTTCAACTTCCAGAACCCAATCATTACGATAGAAAATCAAGAAAATCACATTTTATGAAATGGATGAATGGAATTGTACTTTTCTAGACTTGTTTTAGAGTAGTGAAATAAAGCATGGACAGAATATATGTAATTTGCTGTCATCTTACCTTGTCAGGATCCAGTGTGAAGTCAGCATCCAACAATTCTCCAACGTCGTCATCTTGCTCTCCTTCATAAATTTTATAGGCTGGGTTTCCAATCTCAACATTCATAGCGCCATTTGTCATTCTCTGATGCTGAAAGCCTTTGGCTCTGCAGATACGCAATACACAGTTTTTAAATCACCGGAAATGAGGTTGAGAGGTCAGTATTACACCGTACAAAGCAGCAGAGGGAGAAATACGGCCACAACACAGAGGGATGCCACTAACAGTCACTGGAACAACCTAAAATGAAGCAACACCATCACAAACCCAGCATTTACCAAAATACGTAGTATATGTGTATAATCGTTTTGCCTGTAACCACAATTTTAAGTCAACCAACTTGATAAATGATTAGAAAATCCTTATCCTTTATAAAAGGTACAAGTACAAAAGTATGTGTATAAACAGGGTTGGGCTGTATGAATATAAGACTTTGGTTCATCTTCAAAACACAAATGAAGATACATTTGAATGAAACTTGACATTTATGTCCCTCCTTTGAACGTCCATTTCACCAAAACTTCAAAAACGGTTCATAAAGACACTGTAAAAGTTTGAGCTTTCATTTCCCATCTTTGATGTGCTGAATAAATGCAGTATGTGTGTTGATCAATGTTTATGTAAATAAAAATCTAAATGAAATCTGTGTATCATCGTATCAGTCGATTCATATGGATTACTTGTACAATCTCTATATAAACGTTTGGAAGCTTGAAAGTTTGATTGTGTGGACTTTCATTGGAGGGACAGAGATCTCACAGGTTTCAGTAAAAATATCTTCATTTTTGTTTCAACTATGAATAAAAAAGTCTTCAGGGATTAAGGGTGAGTAAATGATTTTAGGTGAACTAACCCTGTAATATACATTAGTTCAATTAAATTCAAATGATGTATGGTCACAGGCGTATGTTTATTGATATATGTATTTAACTATTTCGTTCAGTAAAAAAAAAAAAGTATATATATATTAGTAAATTATATATATTTTTTAAGTCTTTGAAACTAAAGTGCTATTTAAACTAAGGTTATTTAAATTAAATCTTAAAATACATTCTTTTAAAAACCATGTTTTATTTTCCCTTGCATTTCAAGCAAAAACAATTATATCATGACATGGGATTCAGGTCTTACTGCCCTCCCTAGTAAAAATCAATAAATAAAATATGCAAATGAAAAGCTGATAAGACTAACACTTTCTTTTAAGGATTAGTTCACTTCCAGAATAAAAATAATTCCTGATAATTTACTCACCCCCATGTCATACAAGATGTTTATGTCTTTCTTCAGTCAAAAAGAAATTAAAACATTCCAGGATTTTTCTCCATAGATTGGACTTCAATGGGAATCTTTTTCAATAGGATGTTTATTTTTTTAGAAAATGACCAATGATTTCGTTTGAAAAGACCCTTATTCCTCGGCTGGGATCATGTAGAGCCCTTTAAAGCTGCACTGAAACCACAATTTGGACCTTCAACCCGATGATCTCCACTGAAGCCCATATGGAGAAAAATTCTGGAATGTTTTCCTCAAATCTTAATTTCTTTTCAACTGAAGAAAGAAAGACATGAACATCTTGGATGACATGGGGGCGAGTAAATTATCAGGACATTTTTATTCTGGAAGTGAACGAATCCTTTAAGCGAAGGCCATCAAATGGCCACATTATCTTGATAAACACTGGGTTTTGAACATGGCACATGTTCAACAGATGCAGTCCTGCTGAGAACCGATCGTAGATAAACATACGGTATTACAGCGGGACCGGTATGGCTCTGTTGAAAACAATACGATAGGTTCTCACAATCTAACACAATTGGATCTATTTCTTTGTTCTTGGTAACGGATTACCACCTTCTCATCTGAACAAGGCACAAACCACTTGTAGGGTTTAGTCAGGTGGTTTGACAGAGGTATGACAGAAAGAGATCGGGTGAGACCATGAAGACAACAAGAACACTTGGACCACAATTCTCCAAACCAGCGAGAAAGATGGACAGAATGGGAGAGAGACAAAATAAAGACAATATTGGACAAAGACCGTTACCGCGGTCGTTTGGAGCGGGATTTGCCAAGCCTACAGAAAAGAGCAGATGCGTTTTACCAAGAAAGAAGGAGAGAAAAGAGGTGTTTTGGGATGGGAAGTTGCTTAGATTTCAAATTCTGAACAGTACAACACTTTAGAGAGGTGAAAATCTTTTGAAAAAGAAGTACAGAAGTACAATTTTATAAAATACTCACCCTCTCATTCTTTTCCTGTACCATAATACTGCTCCTCCAATCAGCAACACCAGCAGTATCAGTAAAACCAATGGAATAACTATTGAAGCTGTTCCTAAAAGAAACAGATGTTATTATAACAAGTATTATTAAGATTTTAATATAGTTGTAGAATTCAAAAATGGACTTACGGCCACTGGATTCAGCATTTACATTGGGAGCAGGATTCTCACAGCGATGACCCTCCCATCCCAGAGGACATCTACATGAAGAAACAAGAGGAATTTATATATATATATATATATATATATATATATGTGATTTAGTGTAAAAATTAAATGAATGATTATCTATATCAGCCCATACAGCAATTACACAATGCTGTTGCTACTAAATCCTCACAGTTACAGTTATAGTAGCATGAGGAGCCGAATAGAGATGATCTTGAGAAGGCCCTTCATTTTCTGAATGTAATGGAGCATGAAATGGCAGGATATAATGTGGTCCCCACACCAAGCTTTTTGACCCTTCTTTTAACTATGCGAGTTATGCCTGGTGAGCTGAAAAAGAATAAGGGCTAAGTATCGACCCTTGTGGTACCCCAGTGGCAAAGGTGCATATGGTAAGCAATAAGCAATAATGAGACATGTTGTACAGGTAGCAGGCAGCCCATTTTTGCACTTCTAGATCTATCATCCTGAGTCAATATATATATATTTTTTATTTTTTTTGGTGAGTGTGTTTTTGGATAAATGACTGGACTAAGGTCTGTGTCAAGATATTTTCATAATTTTATGCCATGTAATACCTCACTCGTAATTTAAACTTTACGCGTTTTGAAAAAGACGGTTGTTAACAAGAGTCTAAACAGGACTACAGAGATTGTCGGGGACAGGTAAACCCATGTACCCACTAGTCAGTTTCACAGAGTTTACATTCACACTCTTGCAAACTGTCCCAAACTTTCAGGGAAAATTTTTTTAAATACTGAAAGAGTTCCTAAAGCTTATTGATGGTAATGTTGAAGTCAACTGACTGTGGTGTGGTTCATTTAACTTAATTCTGGAAATTGCATTTAGCCATCAAAATTAAAACAAGTTGTGTTCATTTGTAAAGATTATAATGATGAATAAAACATGTAAGAATCATTTGACCAACTGTTATATAGCCATTAAGGCCTGATTATAAAGGGCTTCAGGATTGGCCACACAATAGCCATTTCCCGTATCAAGATGTTGAACGAGCCAATTGAAAGAATTGAGAAAAAAAAAGTAAATGGATCAATTTTAATTCTATGTAGCCCTAACATTTGTATATGTGTACTAGAGCATGAGATTGTGTACCTGCATGTAACATCTCCATGCGGCTGGTAGATGTTGGTGGGAATACACTTTCCATCACGGCAATAGTGACACTTGTCCACTTCACAGTTGTTGCCGATAAAGCGCGGAGGGCAGCTGCATTGTCTCGACCCATCGCTGGACTGCATACATGTCCCTCCATGATCACAGAGTCCATCACATGTCCCTGTTAGAGAAGTAGAGGACACTGATTAACATCCCACTTCATCTCAGTTAGTTTCTTCATCATGGCTTGAGGATCACCTTTAGACCCTGTTCACACCTCATATGCTAATGCATCCCGGGACCTTTTTAATTATCCAATGTGTGGGTTTAAAATGAAACATTTGTCCATTGGAAATGACTGAAATGGAAAGACTTTTGCTCACTTTTTTCTGTAGTACTTACGATATTGGCACTGGTCTCCCAGGAAGTCTGCAGGGCAGCTGCAGGTGGGCTGGTTTCCACGATTAACTGTGCAGTTTCCTCCATTCTTACAGTAGTTCTCGCATGTGCGCTGGTTACAGTTGGGTCCTGTGAAGCCTGCCAGACAACGGCAAGTCGGAGCTCCTGAAAACATTACAAGACAAGTTATTTTTGTTTTATTATTGTTATTATAACATAATAAACCTTTTGCACGTCAACATCATCTTTAGCCACCATTACTACAAACATGGAAGTGGCGAGATCGGCGAATCAGGTGAGCAATGTTTCCCAAAATTCACTGATATGTTGTACAGCAGTGTTATGTTAGATTAGACACGTGAAAAGATATTTAAATCCCATATGGTGTGTTTTTGTGGTACTGTACCTGTGGGTGATGCGGTACACGTTCCACCATTCTGGCAGTACTCTCTGCACTGGTTTTGCTCACATCTCTCTCCTCCATAGTTGGGCTGACAGCGACACTTGGGTTGTTTTCTGGCATTCAGCACACAAGTTCCACCATTTAGACACAGCAGATTACAGGGGCCACTCGGAGCTGAGGGAAGACAAAGAAACAGATAAAAAGAGCTTGTTTTATAAGAGGTCAACCCAAGTGAACAATCCATTTTATTTCCATAATGTGACATTTCAGAGTCAATCTTGATATTCAACCAGAATAAAATGTAGAATGGGACTTAATTTGATATTTTTAATATGGTTAAATTGGTTTTAAAAAAAAGCTATTTTTTGATGGTTAAGAGTGGGTACTACCAACCAAACCGAAATTATGCCAAACCAAATAGTTAGTTTGCTAAAACAATACCTAAAAGCTATTTTGCCACTGGATAACATTATCCAATAACCCATGCGGGCTAAGTGACCTCAGTGGAAAAGTTATCTCTACCCAAACATTTTCTTTCTTTGGGATAACATGCACAAATGGATCGTTAATAATAAGACCAGAAATAAAGAAATTTCAATCAATCTGGACAGGTTTAATTACATGCTGACTTTAATGAAATCACTTCCTTGAACGCATTGGTGGACAGTGAATTGACATCGCTGAGCTCTACTCTTTGAGCTACAGGAACACTATTGTCTTTGTCCACACTCCAAGCCCAGATTCACTCCGATAGAGGGTTTCATAGGGTGCACGTGCCTGGCCCGAAGATAACTTCCGGTCTGTGTTTGTTTATCGGTCTGGCTAGTAGCACCAACTACAAACGCAGTTAAAGTTAAGGTGATGAGTAGACTGATGTTGAGCTCAGGTTGTTGTGTTGTGGGATGCAATGTCTCCCATACACTGATTTATTTGTGGCGTCCCGCCACAATATCAAAACTGACCACCACAAATAGATTTTCCAAAAGGCTTTAACATGGCACAGGTGTTTTTTATATCACTGTATCTCTGAGGGAAACCGACTGTCCTCAGAACATTTTCATTTCATCTTGCATGTAATGTCTGATAAAGCAGCGTTTGTGAGCGGAGCGCTGCTTTGTGTACAGACGTCACTGGGGAAACCTCTATTTCTGCCGCTCCAAAAGCACCTCCTGCTGGCAGAGGATGAATTTGCATTTTCAATAAGCCCATCTGATTTATGCAGCAAACATATTTTGCTTATCAGAAATAATCTACTCTAGAGGCACTTTGCTGTTGTTATTGCTTCTTTGCGGAAGTCTACCGGAAGTGAAGTTTGGGCCACAAAAGCGGGCATGCACAGTAACGGTTTTTTATGTTGTTGCCATTGAAACCGTCTATATCTTCTCCCTGCTTCCTTAGAATCCTGGTGAAATTCACTTTGGTGTCATTTTTCAACTAAACAACATCCTTGAGGAACTATGCATGCTGCGGTCCTCTTTTGCTGAGGATGGAACTTAAAAAAACCCCACCTAGACAAACCTCAAGCAGCTGCATTCTTAGTCCTTGTGTAGACATTACAAGACAGCGTGCCCTTGCGACAACAAAGCAGGCAGAGCTAGACCTCATCCTTACCTATACCAGTATCATTAACAACCATCGTGTCACAACTCTCATTTCTCTGACCACTTCTTTTCTGGTTTTCTGTCATTCTCCTTTCATGCTTTAGATACTTAAATGCCCTTTTTGCCAGAAAGTGTCTTCAAACTACCAAAGATGGCCCATGACCTCACTCAGCCCAGGTCTCACCACCTGTTTCTGCTTGCATCCAATTCAAGACTCTGACCCTATCTCAGTTCATCCCTACTAGCACATGCTTGCTCCCACCATTTACCCTCAGTGAACCAGTGGTGCCTGGTTGTTCCTTCACAATCAGAAACAAAATCGCTTTCCAAAACCTTCACAATTTCTATTCTGCTGTGGTGAAGCGAACCACCAGGCTCCACCCGATCTGCTGAAACTAACTTTCTGTTTCAAATCAGATGAAGACATCTCTTCCATAAGCACTTACTTTATTTACAATCAGAATGCAAGGCACTTGCAAAAACAACTCTTCTCAAACTATATTTACAGCAGAAATTATGCGCATGTGTGGGAACCAGTGTTGGGGAGTAGCTAGCTACAATTAGCGATGCTACTAACGTAACTATATTTTTCAGTAGTGTGACAGTAGCTCAGCTACTTTTAGTGTAGCTTTTCCAGTAGCTAACTACTTTTCCAGCAAGTAGCAGTGTAGCGTGACGAAAAGCTACATTCCTTTTTGCGTTCTGACCAAAATCCCTTTCAAGAAAAGTCTGTTCACTCGGCGGCCATATTTGTAACTACTCCGGGCAGCTCATACAAGACCAAGTCCTATCTAATGTAAAAGAATGGGGGAATCCTGAAATCTCGACGTATTTCCAGCTGAAACGGAATATTGAATAGAGGGTATGGATTTATTTTAGCGCTGCTCCTCTCGGTCTCTCACTCATAGCAACCTAACGGTTAGAGGGGTGTGTTTATATTCTGCCCAAGCCGTCAAACTGTCGTCATCAGTACATTTCTCTGACCACTTCTTTTCTGGTTTTCTGTCATTCTCCTTTCATGCTTTAGATACTTAAATGCCCTTTTTGCCAGAAAGTGTCTTCAAACTACCAAAGATGGCCCATGACCTCACTCAGCCCAGGTCTCACCACCTGTTTCTGCTTGCATCCAATTCAAGACTCTGACACTATCTCAGTTCATCCCTACTAGCACATGCTCGCTCCCACCATTTACCCTCAGTGAACCAGTGGTGCCTGGTTGTTCCTTCACAATCAGAAACAAAATCACTTTCCAAAACCTTCACAATTTCTATTCTGCTGTGGTGAAGCGAACCACCAGGCTCCACCCGATCTGCTGAAACTAACTTTCTGTTTCAAATCAGATGAAGACATCTCTTCCATAAGCACTTACCTTATTTACAATCAGAATTCAAGGCACTTGCAAAAACAACTCTTCTCAAACTATATTTACAGCGGAAATTATGCGCATGTGTGGGAACCAGTGTTGGGGAGTAGCTAGCTACAATTAGCGATGCTACTAACGTAACTATATTTTTCAGTAGTGTGACAGTAGCTCAGCTACTTTTAGTGTAGCTTTTCCAGTAGCTAACTACTTTTTCCAGCAAGTAGCAGTGTAGCGTGACAAAAAGCTACATTCCTTTTTGCGTTCTGACCAAAATCCCTTTCAAGAAAAGTCTGTTCACTCTGCGGCCATATTTGTAACTACTCCGGGCAGCTCATACAAGACCAAGTCCTATCTAATGTAAAAGAATGGGGGAATCCTGAAATCTCTACGTATTTCCAGCTGAAATGGAATATTGAATAGAGGGTATGGATTTATTTTAGCGCTGCTCCTCTCGGTCTCTCACTCATAGCAGCCTAACGGTTAGAGGGGTGTGTTTATATTCTGCCCAAGCCGTCAAACTGTCGTCATCAGAGAAGGAATGCCATTCCAGAGCGGAAGCAAATGGTCATTCTGATTAAAGATTACCAAGACAAACAATTTTTTTTAGCGGAGTAACTTGCACGGATTGTTCACATCAAGACTAGCAATGTGCGCTAATAAAGTAAATAAAGTCAATTTTGATTTCATGCGGACTTTAAGCTACATATTTCAAATCCGCAACAAAATCTGAAATGAACTGCCCCATGAATGTTGTTTCTTATGCTCAAATAGCGTTTAAAAGGCATATTTTTCAGGCTAGACCAGCCAATGTGCATGCGCAGTCATAAGCGTGTTATGACTGCGCATGCACATTGGCTGGTCTAGCCTCAGGTTTCTATGGGAACCGCTGCAGTGACGCAATGACTTTACCAATCAACGATTGGATTTTTCATTTGAACGGTGGGACTATTCCGCCATATTACGTGTTGCAGTTTCTCCCATTCATAAGTATAGGAGTGAACCATCTTTGTATTTCTATAGTCTTCGGTTCTAACGAGTCGCGAGCCTGTAATACAGCACAGCGTCTTCTTCGGACTAGATCACAAACTAAATTTGTTCATTTCCGCCATCTGTTGTGATATCACACATCTCCCGGCTTTACAGTCTGTCCACCGACAAGAGATCATCTGATGATTTTGCAAAGGTTGTACAGAAGTAGATATTTCACATGAATCAACTGTAATTTATGCAAAACAAAGATTAAAATGCGGTCTACATTGAAGGATTCAAGCACATACAGGAGGTGAATAATAGCCTTTTTAAACGGATTAATTTTCCTGCTTAATTGCACTCTATATAAAAATATCTGTCCCCCCACAGAAAACAAAATCGTGATATAGTAGTGTGCTTATCATTTGGCAAAGGATGATTGCGGTGGGATTCACGCAAAGCGCAGGTGTTCACGCGCGCAGCTGACGATTGACATCTCAGAGCGGCTCCATTCACAGTCAGTAAATACCACATGTGCTGTGAGTTTAACCTGCCTATTTTACGACTCTTCTGATCCAGTTTAAGTTGCGTAAAGTTTGCTCTTGCTTTGATGTTACGTTTGTAGCTATTTCAACTTTGACAGTCAGTTTGAGACAATATAACTTTTTTATTATTGTGTGTATCGGATAGTTTACAAAACCAAACGATTGGGACACTTTTGTCATTGAAATGACTTGGAAAAAGTGTCCCAAACTACCTGAATTCACCCTACTCTTTGAAATAATGATTGCATTACAATATGTTGTTTTAAACCCCAGATATTTTACTTATAACTTCATTATAATTCTTCATTAACAGTTATTTGTAATGTCAATTGTAAATAATAATTAATTAATTAAATTCAAAATAATTGGAAGTAGTTTTAATGTAGCTAGCCTCTTTTTGATAGTAACTTGAAGTGTGCTAGCTACTTTTTCAGAAGGGTAGCTGGAATGGAGCTTAACTACTTTAATTTTTGAGAAGCTTGTAGCTGGTCAAGCTATAGTTTCAGAGTAGCTTCCCCAACACTGATGGAAACTATGATTATTTTGCAGTTTCGTTTTATTTCCAAACCATTCTATTATTCTTGCACCTTTGACTGCCACTCTGCTCTTATGTGTCCTCACTCCTCTCACTGACTGCACAGCACAGGAACACACTGCACCAGTCATACTGCACCACAGCCTGTCACACTGACTAAGCCATTAGTGTTCGTTCAACAAATACCACATGAAACTGCAGCATCTGTTTCCCTTTTCAAGCGATTTGAAAGGTCACAATACTCACAGACAGGGGACAGCGTTGGGGTGGGAACCTCCACGCAGGTGCCATTGTCCAGTATTCTGCCGTTGGGGCACATGCAGACTGGGCCGCTGGGGCTGAGCAGACACAACCACTCACACTTCTTCCTGTCACATGGGTTGGCCACTATGATACAAAACAGCACATGATACATGAATGATCAAACTAACCTTACATATCATTGTTCATCAAAACCTTTGGTCTAAATTTCTCCCAATTTTTTTCCATTCTTCTATCAATCAAGGGTCAAAAACTACACTGATTATGTTTTGTGAGCGAGTTCAAATACAGTTATATGTAAGAATCGGTTGGTTGACAGACTTACTCTCTGGCTGTTTGTAAGGGTGGAACAGGACCAAATCTGTGGCATGGTTCATTCCTGTGGTCAGATGCTCCACTGCACTCTTGCCAAACTTGTTGACGCGGAAGACAAAGTTGTTGTGATAGGTCACACCGTATATGAAATCCTCAAAGATGTCGATACTGAAAGGATGGTGCAAATCTTGAGAGAGAGAGAAAAACTTTGTCGTTATTTTAAATCTCAAGCTTTACAAAAGCTCATACAAATTTAAGTGATGCATTTACATAAAAAAAAAAAAAAAAAATAACTAAAACTAAACAAATGTGTTTTCATTACCTGAAATACAACAAACAATAACTGAAATAAAACAAAATATAAAAATGTCAAATGTCCTACATTTCATGTGTTGGTTGTTGGTTCATTAAGATGTTTAAAATTCTGCATTAAATTATGAAAAGTTTGTGCTCACATGTCTTTGGCTCTAATGTTTTATTCTATTTAGGCTTCTCAATACAAAATAAATAAATAATTAATCTAAAATTGAATTCCTCTGGATCGATCCAGAGTTGTTTGAGGATGCACAAGTGAATCGAATTTCCCCAGGCTTGTTGTCCTATTACAGTCAAACCAAAAATTATTCAGACACCAGATATCATTTTTAATATTTTTTTTTACTAGTGGGTGCAGGACATTATAGTTAATTTATGTAAGTGAGGATAGCTAAATAAAGTGAACTGTGACATATTATACCCAAAAATTCTTCATACAGTGGTCTACCAGTAAAACTGATAAAAATTTGGGACCAAAAATTCTTCAGACACTTTGACCGGACCATGGTTGTTTAAGTATTTTTTCTTTAATTGCTAATGTGGCCTTTTTACACCACAGACTAAACAAAATTAAGCATTGCTTGGTAATTGGTTTTTGAAAATAGGCTCATTTTCCAACTCCCCTAGAGCTAAACAGTTGAGTTTTACCGTTTTCGAATCCATTCAGCCGATCTCCGGGTCTGGCGGTAGCACTTTTAGCTGTAGCTTAGCATAGATCATTGAATCTGATTAGACCGTTAGCATCTCGCTCTGATGCTAACGTATGCTAAATGATATGACGCAGTGCCTGAAAATAGTCCCCAGCTAGGTAACTTCTAATAAGCCTATTTTCAGATGCTGTGTAATATCATTGCGCCTACTTGCACCCATGGTACAGCAGCAAAGTTCCTTGATTATTACGCCGGAATGAGAATATAGTTCCTAGCCATATCGGCCTAGGAAATGGCAACTTTTCATTTTCCGTCGGTCTTAGTACACGATGTAACTACAGAAGTGACGAGTTTTAAATAGGAAAAATATCGAAACTCTTTGGTCATTTTTGAGCGAGATGCTAACGGTCTAATCAGATTCAATGATCTACGCTAAGCTACAACTAAAAGTGTTACTGCCAGACCCGGAGATCGGCTGAATGGATTCGAAAATGATAAAACTCAACTGTTTAACTCTAGGGGAGTTGGAAAATGAGCCTATTTTCAAAAATAGTGGAGTGTTCCTTTAAATTTAACAGCTTAATCATTTTTGATTGATTGTAATTCATTACATACCTTGCCATAGTCTTCATAGAGCTCTTGTCATATTGTATTACCATTTTCTAAACTATAGTGAATAAACTGTGATGATGTGAGAAATGTTGAATGTGAATACATTTTGTTTTGACCTAAATTGATCAAGCGAGTGACTCAACTGTTTTTAACACTGGAGACAGCTATGACCGGATCTGTTCCGTTCAGTCTGACGCTCCCGATAACAGAGAGTTTGGCATCAGCCCAGTACAGACGCTCATTGAAGTAATCCACAGCTAGACCTGGCGAACAAACCCAACAGAAGTCATGTTACTGGTGTCACAGGTGCTTGAATCCGAGTGCGTGCTGTTTGATTCACATGATGGCTGACCTGTGGGCCACTGGAGGTTTTCATGCACCAGCGTCTCTCTCATAGTGCCATCCATAGCAGCCGTCTCGATCTTAGGGTGGTTTCCCCAGTCAGCCCAGTACATGGTGCTTCAAGAATCAATGGTTAACAGTTTTAATACAAATCTAAATACTTATTTCAAGAGTGTTAACCCTAAGTATGAACTGTATAATTGACTTAGCAATTACCACTAATAAATGTAATGTTGTGCAGCAAAAATATGCTGACACAAACAAAGCTAGTGCTGATGCTTTCTGCCACTTTCTGTTGATTTTCCGCTCACCCTCTCGGTGGGTCCACCACGATGGCGTAGGGCTCGTCAATCATGCCCGAGATGAGCGTCTTACGATTCCGTCCGTTCATCTGTGCCACCTCGACGACATCACGACCCGAGTCCGTCCAGTAGATGTTGTTGGCCACCCAGTCCACAGCAATCCCACGAGGCATCTTCAGGCCAGGGATCTATAACAAATCAAAGGTTACTTCATTTATTCCTTCTGTTAAATTCTGTTATGCACAGTGTTGGGGAAAGCTACTTTTAAAAGTAATGCATTACAATATTGTGTTACTCTCTAAAAAAACAAATTACGTTACTTAGTTACTTTTTATGGAATGTGTTGCGTTACTTTTTAAATCTGGTCAGGACTTGCTTGTTTGTTTTTAATATAAAAAGTTATATTTTTGCCAAAAATAAAAGCCATTTCACACCAAAAGTGAAATGAAAAGAAAAGTAAATAAAAATATGTTGTCGCAAAATAATCTATATTATTGTTCATTTCAAATCTGCTAAATGTGACTAGAAGGCAGATATTAAGAATATATTATGATATTGATATTAAGATATGAAGATATTAAGATATTTTAATCATTAAAAATCTAAATTGTCTGAAAAACTACCTTGAAACAATGTGTATTGTGAAAAGCAATATACAAATAGACTTGACTGTGGTTTGAAACGTACTGTCAGCCTTGCAGGTGTCGTTCACTTTGATGAAGTTCTTGAAGCAGCTGCATTTGTGAGAGGCTTTAGTGTTGTTACAGATGTGAGAACAGATCCCGAACTGCTTGCACTCGTTCACATCTGTTGAGAGAGAAAAACGACAACGCAGACAGGCACAAAAACATTAGATGTATAAAGTGAATTTTACAATCATCTCTGCTGAGTGATGATATGATGGATTCATTCTTGTTTTACACTGCTGGACTGTACAAGAAATAGAGATTCTTTTTTAATTCTAATTTTATGTGGTTTTAGTTGATAAATTGAGCTGTGCTCCGTTTTTCTTTTCACCAATACTACGTCCAACAATAAATATATATGTGAATGAAGAGTTCAGATGCAAAAGCCTCTAAGTGCCATCTGAAATTTTCGTCTAAAATTATCATTTTTATCAGGTTCCTATATTTAGGTTCATTAATTTTACTCTGATGGCAATGTATAGGGGTCCTTTTCTATGCAACTAAAGTGAAATAACTGAACAAATATAGGAGCCTGTTAAAAATGCTCAATTTAGAAGAAAGTTTCAGGCGGCATTTAGAGGCTTTTGCATCTGAACTCTCTCTCTCTCTATATATATATATATATCCAAAAAATCTTTTTTTGTAACATTTAAAAAAGTTAAATTTTCATATATTCTAGATTCATTACATGTAAAGTAAAACATTTCAAAAGTTTTTTTGTTTTAATTTTGATGATTAGAGCTTACAGCTCATGAAAGTCAAAAATCCAGTATCTCAAAATATTAGAATATTTCTTAAGATCAATCAAAAAAAGGATTTGCAAAACAGAAAGGTTCAGTGTTCTTTGAAGTATGTTGATTTATGCATTAGCACCAACTCCAGCATCAGTGAGGTGTGGCATGGAAGCGATCAGCCTGTGGCACTGTTGAGGCACTATTGAGCTTCAGCTCGGATCCACTGTTTCTCATCTTTCTCTTGAAAATATCCCAGATTCCATATGGGGTTCAGGCCAGGCATGTTGGCTGGCCAATCAAGCACAGTGATATCATGGTCAGCAAACCACTTGGAAGTGATTTTGGCAGTGTGGGCAGGTGCTCAAGTCCTGCTGGTAAAGGAAATCAGCATCTCCATAAAGCTTGTCAGCAGATGGAAGCATAAAGTGCTCCAAAATCTCCTGGTAGACGGCTGCATTTACTTTGGACTTGATAAAACACAATGGAGCAACACCAGCAGACGTCACAGCTCCCCAAATCATCACTGACTTCACAAACTTCACACTGGACTTCAAGCAGCTTGGATTCTGTGCCTCTCCAGTCTTCCTCCAGACCTCGATTTCCAAATCAAATGCAAAATTTACTTTGATCTGAAAAGAGGACTTTGGAGGACTGAGCAACAGTCCAGTTCTTTTTCTCCTTAGCCCAGGTAAGATGCTTCTGACGTTGTTTCTGTTTCAGAAGTTTTCCTGAAGATGTCTGAGTTTGGTGACTCTTGATGCACTGACTCCAGCTTCAGTCCACTCCTTGTGATCTGACGTTGTTTCCATTTCAGAAGTGGCTTGGTAACCCTTTTCCTGAAGATGTCTGAGCGTGGTGACTCTTGATGCACTGACTCCAGCTTCAGTCCACTCCTTGTGACGCTCTACCAAGTGTTTGAATCGGCTTTGCTTGACAGTATTCTCAAGCTTGCGGTCATCCCTGTTACTTGTGCACCTTTTCCTACCCAATTTCTTCCTTCCAGTCAACTTTGCATTTAATATGCTTTGATACAGCACTCTGTGAACAGCCAGCTCTTTCAGTAATGACCTTCTGTGACTTACTCTCTTTGTGGAATATGTCAATGCTCGTCTTCTGAACCATTGCCAAGTCAGCAGTGTAGCGAATTTAACTCATGGGGAAATATGAATAAGAAATGTTTTTTACTTTACATGTAATGAATCTAGAATATATAGAAGTTTCACTTTTTGAAATAAGTTATAAAAAAATGAACTGATTGTTTGAGATGCACCTGAATAAATAAATAAATAAATAAATAAATATATATATATATATATATATATATATATATATATATTAACATAGATTTAAGTACATGAAAATTATGTTAAATGTTTAGTGTAATGGCACAGGCAAAAATGACACGCAAAAAAAACAAAAAACATGACATTTTAAATAAATCAGCCAAGAAAAGTTGCAATTACTCACGGCAGTTGAGTTCATCACTGTTGTCTCCGCAGTTGTCAACACCGTCACACTCTCATCTGTATTCATTCCAGCACAACCACAGCAATTACCGTGCGTGCGTGTGTGTGTGTGTGTGTAAAACACTTGGCAAAGCTTCTTCAGAAAGGCCTCCTTGAATACTAAAACCCTCTCCAGAGTCTGATCACTCTAATTAATACTGCAGGCACTGATTTATGGGTAACGCTGTTGTTTAAAGGAACAGTTCAACCTATCAAAATTCTATCATTATTTACTTACTCTCATACCTTTTTTAATCTGTACAGTGTTGAAATGTTTATTTTTCTCCTGCTCTTTCCAAAAACACAATAAAAGCAGTCCATACAACTTGAGCACTACATTTCACGTTGAAATGTAACCTCTTCACCTTGTGTTAGCTACACATACAGTGGGGCAAAAAAGTATTTAGTCAGCCACCAATTGTGCAAGTTCTCCCACTTAAAAAGATGAGAGAGGCCTGTAATTTTCATCATAGGTATACCTCAACTATGAGAGACAAAATGAGAAAAAAAATCCAGAAAATCACATTGTAGGATTTTTAAAGAATTAATTGGTAATACCAGTGTGAAAACCTTGTGAAGACTTACAGAAAACGTTTGACCTCTGTCATTGCCAAGAAAGGGTATATAACAAAGTATTGAGATGAAATTTTGTTATTGACCAAATACTTATTTTCCACCATAATTTGCAAATAAATTCTTTAAAAATCCTACAATGTGATTTTCTGGATTTTTTTTTTCTCATTTTGTCTCTCATAGTTGAGGTATACCTATGATGAAAATTACAGGCCTCTCTCATCTTTTTAAGTGGGAGAACTTGCACAATTGGTGGCTGACTAAATACTTTTTTTCCCCACTGTACATAGAATCTAGACAAGAACACAGGCTAAGATTAGTGAATAATGACGTTTGCTGTTTCTCACACAAAGCTCTTTTGTATGACTTTAGAAGATATGTAATATAGTGCAAAAATCGTATGGATTTTTTTTTTAATGGAGCTTGACAGATGTGGTCACTATAAGTTATCACTGCATAGAAAAGAGCTATAAGAAGATTCTTCAAAAATTTTCAAAAGCAGCATTCAGTACAGGTTAGAAACAAAGTTTAAGGAATAGTTCACCCAAAAATGGAAATTTGGAATGGGTGCCGTCAGAATGAGACTCCAAAAACAATAACCCACAAGTAATCCACACGAATCCAGTCTATCCATTAACATCTTGTGAAGCCAAAAGCTGCATGCTTGTAAGAAACAAATCCATCAAGACATTTTTAACTTCAAAATCACTGTCTCGCTAAAATACGAGTCTTCTATCCACAATATTGCTTTCTCCAGTGAACTATCATCTCATATACATCAGGAGAGAAATATGCACAGATCAAGCACTGTTTACAAATGAAAACAGCTCTAAACATATGTTAGTGAATTTGAAGGACAACAGGTGATGGACTTTTTCACTGGAGAAAGTGTTATTATGAATTAAGGTCTCGTGTTTTAGCCAAAATTTGTGCCTACATTTCTTAATGATGGATTTGTTTCTTACAAACATGCAGCTTTTCGCATTCTGACGGCACCCATTCACTGCAGAAGATCCACTGGTGAGCAAGTGATGTAATGTATTTCTCAAATAAGATGAAGAAACAAACACAACTACATCTTGTGTGACTTGAGGCTAAGAACATTTTCAGCAAATTCTCATTTTTGGGTGAAATATTCCTTTAATAAATGACAGTTTCGGTTCGAGCTGATTCTGTATGTAGCATGTTTTTGTGTGATTTTAACCTCCAGTGTCGCAGTTCTCCTCGTCGCTGCCATCCATGCAGTCGGCATCGGCGTCACACCTCCAGCGGAATGGGATGCAGTGACCGTTCTTACACTGAAACTGGTCATTATCACACTTCACATCACAGCCGTGCTGCAAAATACACACACATTACATACTGCAGTGAGTTTTTGCTATTCAGGAGGATCATCACTGATCAATTCTGCTGAAGGGTGTGTTTTCCTGAGGCAGGTGTGAATGAGTGGTTTTGTGACTTGCCTCATCAGACCAGTCAGCACAGTCATGATCTCCATCACACTTCCATCTGCCAGCAATACAGCGGCCGCTGGTGCAGGCAAACTCGCTCTCAGAGCACTGCCTGGGCACTGACACAGACACAAGACACACTTCTGTGAGATTTCAACAATATCTTACAAAGCAGTCAAGACAAATCCAGGTCACATTTCACTACATAGTCAAAAGAAAGAAATTATATTTATATTTAGCATGAAACAAAAACTGTTGTTAGGCTAAAGATTTTTTGACAAGCATGTTTTCATCCCAATTCTCATTCGTAGTACAAAAACAATGCTTATTCTCATTACAGCAATAAAAAATAAAATAAAAAAAGTTTTATTGAATTGCTGAGTATTTATACACAACTGTTCAACAGTTATGGGTCAACAAAGTTTTAAAATAAGTCTTTTATGCTCACCAAAGCTGCATTCATTAATTAAAAATACAGCGAGAAGCTCAACAGTAATATTGTAAAAACTTAAAAATAATTTTTCTACTGTAATATATTTTAAAATGTGTGAATTTTCAGCATCATTACTCCAGTGTCACATGATCCTTCAGAAATCATTCTAATAACAATTTGCTGCATTGTCTATAATTTATGCTCATTAAGTTCAAATGTATCACAGTAATAAGAATCGCTACGGATAATGGTAAAAACTACAAACAAACTCAAAAGTTAAAAGTCTGGAAAAATTACAATGAGACGTTTAGGAGGAAAACGTGCTTTGTCGTCATTAAAAATAATGACATTGTGCAAAAAATCCTAATGGTCCTAAAAACAAGCAGAATTTTCTAAAAACAAAAGGTAATTGTATGCCACATGTGAAATGTGGCATGAATTTTTTTTTCTTTCGTGACATTCACTCCGAAGGGTCTCATTAGATCACTTCAGCTGTAGAAGCAGGGTTTTTTTTTAGGTAATATGATTGTTAAGGGCACACATCTTAAACCAGAGGCACAAGGACAGATGGAGCTTTGGGTGTTTGGGAGCAGCAGGCAAAACAAAAATCAAATCCAAACAATAACTGCTCAAAAACTGCAGGAAAGGGCTTCACAGTGGCTAGCTGCTGAGTACTGGAAAAGGCTCGTTATTAATCATTGATTATATCTTCTTTAACCATTTACATGTACTGTAAATTGCTGTCTTCAGTTTTTCATGCATAGTGAAACAGAAAAGAACATTCAAGCCTCCCAGTGTCACCAGCGAGCAGCCACTGACGGAGAGGTTCAGGACTGAAGTGGACATTTGAAAATGGAAACCTACCTCTAACCCACATCAATGTGGCAGTGTGAAATGAAGAATAAACAAGATGTAGACACGTAAATGACTGGACGAAACAAAAACATGCACATGAAAAGGGAAAAGGGGAAAAAAAAAAGTCCTCTCGTTAATTAAAATGTGCTCATGAACAAATAAATGAGAATGACAACGATCAGGTTTTTCGGTTAATTTCGTGTCGCTGACTGCCACTTGTCTGAGAGCCTAACAGAACGTTCTGTTCCTGCTACCATTGCTGTGATGTAAGGTGAAGCATGTCTCTGGATGCGTGTGTGCCTGATGTTCATCCGGACCCGTGCAGTCTCAGCGCTCAGATGCAGCAGCAGGCGGTGGAAACCTACCACACTTATCCTCGTCCGAGTTGTCCCCGCAGTCGTTGTCATAGTCACACTGCCAGCGGCCGGGAACACAGCGGTTGTTTTTACAGCGGAACTGATATGGCTCACACGTCCTCTCATCTGCATATATAGCCACAACATTAGTGCTGTATAATTCTTAAGTGGCAGCATATAAATAATTAAATTAAAGGAACTTTAACATGTAAGTTAAGGCATCGCTAACCCAAAAATCACAAATCTTTCATAATTTGATGAAAATTGTCATCATGTCATTCCAGACCTAAAACAATTTGGTTAATCTTCAATAATCGAAATATTGAAAACATATTTTAATTCAGTCCCCCCCCATTGAGGTCCAGCTAACCAAATCTTAGAAGATCTAAAAAGGTAATAAAAGCGTTGCAAAACAGAAACATATTCAAATCTTTTGAAGAGATATGATTGCTGTATATGATGCACAGATTTAATTTAGGCTTGTCTGTATTAATATAATGTGCGTATTAAAATGAACACACATACTACTGTCATGCGAGCCTACTGTGCTGGAGCGAGGAGATGCGGAGACATAGGAGATTCCAATAAACAGAACTTTAATGAACAGAACACCAGAAAAGCACACGTAGCACTGGGGTAATACGAACAATTCCGGACAAGGGAAAACAGAACGGGCTAGAACTCAAATAGGGCCGATAACGAGGGGCAGACAGGTGAGGAGGATAACTAATAATGAGACACAGGGAGAAACTAATGAACTATGAGGACAGGAACAGGAAGAAAACCAAATAAGGGGATAATGTCACATAGGGAGCACGTGGGGGAAGAAAACACACAAGACATGGAACAGAGTCTGACAACTACAGTGCATGGAGCAAATCACATATAGTAAACGCAGAAGCATTTGTGTGCATCATACACTAGACTAGAACAAACCTCACTGGCTCTTGTGCATCACACTTGCATGTCTGAGCTCTCTGTATGTGTGTAAATATATAGTGAACAGATTTAATTTACGCTTTAAAGCAATTGTATCTCTTCACAAGAATGAATCCACTCGATTCATATGAATTTGTTTGTTTTACAAACCCTTTATAATCTTTTAAATTCTCTTAAGTTCTAACCCATCTAAGTTAAAAATGTCTTCATTTGTGTTTCAAAGGTGAATCAAAGTCTTATGGGTTTGGAACGATATGAATGTGAGTAAATGATGACAATTTTCATTTGCTTTTCAAAGGAACTTGTGCTGCATCAAAATACTGTGGGAGCACCTCTGGCTCTTGATTGAAGCATGTGTGAAATCAGTCCACGGGCAGGGTGATGTAGAAACCAGTGGCCGGATTCATGAAACATTCTTAAGAAGGCATTTCTTCTTAACTGCAATTTTCTTCTTTTTTAACTTAAGAAAAAAGTTAAGAATATTTTGTATTCCCAAAAATGTTTCTTAAGAATATTCTTATCTTTTTTCTTAAGATTGTTCTTAAGACAAAACTTGAGAAGAATTCAAATTCTTGAAAAGAATCTTCTTAAAAATCATCGTAAATAACTTCTTAAATTTAGGACAGCCCCAGACTTGTCTTAAACCCCAAACAGTAAGAATTATTTAATGAATTTATTGGGTTATTTCAAATAAATTGTTATATTTAAGCATTACAACAACACTAGCTACATATAATACATAGTAGGACTATTAATAGGGATGTGCACGAGTTTCCTGAAGTGACAGCGATGACTGATAATGTAAACAATGATCGGTCATGATTAGCCTATGTGTGACGCTACTTTTTTGCTGACTTCAAAACTCAGTAGCAACTCTAAAATGAGTCAGATAGGGAGCTTTAATTGAACGCTTTTAATTTTAGCTTATAAATACGACATAATCTTTGGCAGTATTCAGCGCACATGAATGCGCAGGACGTGTTTGCTGTAGCAGCGCGGACACACATACCGGAAGCGTTCACTCAGATGAGAGCGCAAAACACAGCACAAAAATGAATGAAACATGTCGCTGCAGCTTGAGACAGGCTATTTTAAAAGTAACTGTTCAAAAACACGGCGCATTAAAAACGTGAAGCTGAGTGCCAGTCAAACTCGCGATGAAAATAATGTGCGTACTTATTGAAGTTATTAGGGTAATTTGCAGGAAGCGCAAAAAGACAATAAAGTGTGAGTTCAGCAGTGCATCATGTATTCACTCAGATAACGACTGTTATTTTCTTTTAATTTGAGAACTTAAGAATTTTTCAAGAATTGCACTTAAGAACATTCTTACGAACTTCGTGGAATTTATTTAACTTAACTTATTTCTTAAGAAGATTTTCGTGAATCCGGCCCAGAGATGCTTAAAAGCGGAAACAAATAGCATTAGCTTCTCTGTCTTCAGCAAGCCTTCTGTTTATGTCAGTAGGAGTTTATGTTTGTTTATGTTTCTGTGCCAGTGCACAATCAATGTCAAAATAAGTAAAATATGGTGAGCAAAGAGTCTAAATAAGGCCTATAAATCTACATGATTGTGTGTTCCTCCCTGTCCGCGCTACATTACGGGTGGGAACACACACGGTTCCGGTCCCGCTGTAGTCGAGGCAGAGCAGCGATTGAGATTGTGGGACTCGCAAACTGATCTAGTGAGAGATGGGCTCTGCCTTATATAAAATAAACCATATTCAGCCCAGCTCTTCAGCCCTAATGTATCAGACTATACAAACATCAAGGGGTTGAATGAGCAGGGCTATGGGGCGATGCCTAAGGTGGAGCAGATGCTTGCGAGTGATCTGTCCCTTGATACAGCATCATCTCTTAAGTCTCCAACATTACCCACCAAGCCATGTAGAACAACTTCGGCTCTGGTGGGTAAGGTGGCAGGTCAAGCCAAGGGATGTCTGCAGGCATACCAGGCTGACCTGTAAAAAGACCTTGATGAGAGCGAGGGGGTAGGTACGGAAACAATCCAAGAACTGGACCAGGCCACTGATTTGTCTCTTCGGTCCAATAAGGAGACGGCTAGAGCCATCAGCCATTCTATGGAAGCCCTGGTGGCCATGGATGGGAAACTATGCACTTGTCTGACATCATAGAGAAGGACAAGTTTTTCCTCCTGGATGCTCCACATGCACCTTCTGGCCTGTTCAGTGCCGCTGTCACCTTAGTAGTCGACAAGTTGTAGGAGGTTAAATAGCAGGCAGCAGCATTCCAGTGCCACCTCCCTTGCCGACCTCAGGTTTTGGGGGCTGCTGGGAGGGAACAGCTCCTGGTATTGCACCACTCAGAAGCAGAGTGTTGCTTTCTGTGATGCCTCACCCACATGAAAGAGCTGGGGTTAAGCCTGCAGGCCAAGAAGAGTGTGCTTTCTCCAGTACAGAGGACCACTTATCTTGGCATGATATGGGATTTGATGATGATATAGGCACGTCTGTCTCCTGCTCATATCGATTCGATTCTTGTAGCCGTAAAAGGATTGAGGCTAGGCCAGTCACTCACTGTAAAACAGTTTTAGAGATTGTTGGGTCTGATGGTAGCATCATCCAATGTGATACCTTTTGGCCTGCTGTCCATGAGACCTTTGCAGTGGTGGCTCAGAACCAAGGGGTTTTCCCTGAGGGGCATCCCACTTCGCTTGATCAAGGTCACACACCCCTGTTAAAAAAAACAGCATATGCTGGTTAGGTATGTTTTGAAGCATGGCTGCTGGTTTGAGCTGGTTTAAGCTGGTCATGTGCTGGTCCTAAGCTGGTTGTGAGCAGGAGCTAGTTGCTTAGGACCAGCTTAGGACCAGCACATGACCAGCTAAGGCCCAGCTTAAACAAGCTCAAACCAGCAGCCATGCTTCAAAACATACCTAACCAGCATATGCTGTTTTTTCAACAGGGATAATGCCATGCATTCATGTGGAAGAAGCCTTGGTTCTTGTCCCAGGGTCCTTGTGTTGGGAGCTCCTTGTCATCGCGTAACTCTTACAACAGATGCATCCCTCACTGGTTGAGGAGCGATCACGAATTGTTTGCTCAGCTCAGGTCTGTGGGGAGACATCATCTCTCATGGCACATCAATTGCCTTGAGATGCTGGCTGTGTTCTGAGCATTGAAATACTTTCTCCCAGACCCGAGAGGCCATCATGTGCTTGTTCGTACAGACAACACATCTGTGGTCTCTTACAGCATCCATTTTGAAAGTTGCTCACCAGATCCTCCTGTAGGCTCAGGGAAAACTGGTCTCCCAAGGTGGTGGAGCAGATTTGGAGGGAGTTTGGCCAGGCAGAAGTGGACTTGTTTGCGTCAAGAAACGATACACTGGCTACGTTTACATGCAACCAAATAATCCATCAGTAATCGGATTGACGGCTCAATCGGACTGAAAACCTTCATGTAAACACCTTAATCGATCAGATTGAGCACAATCTGAATGAGATTTTGATCGGATTGAAAGAGGTGGTTTATTCCTTTTCTAAAACACTTGATCGGATTGAAAACCGAAACTGAAAGGACTGCGCATGCGCAATGACACAGAAATAGCATAATGACACATGACTCGCCGAACGAGCTGTTCTTTTTCCATTGATAAAGAGTTGTATAAATTAATGTCCTGTCATTATAAAACTCTCCTTTCACTCAGCGTTTGTGAAGTGGAGCAGGTCAACATCCCACCAGTCCTTTTTTCGGATTCTCATCCAGGGACGACTGGTTTTGGGCACAGTGTCGCACATTTTTACTGCGTGATAAATATAAGCAGCACGGCACAGTGGTTGATATGTAATATTTATCCAGAAATGGATACATATTAATTCCGCTGTTTAAAACAAATAAAGAAACCGTATAGGAGAGTGGTTATCATGTGCAAACAGGGGGAAACTCTATATTTGTACAGTGTGCGCATGTCCAAAAAAATTAATTCTAATTTGAAGCTTGTGACATATAAACACGCACATCAACCCGATCACTTTATTTAGCTTTCATGTAAACACTACATTCAGATTCATAAATTGAATTGAATTCAGTCTGATTGAAACAAAAATTGTGCATGTAAACAGCCAATGTCTGCTCTGGTTTTCCCTCACGTGAGCTTCTCTCGGACTGGATGCCATGGTACAGGCATTGCTGAGGCTGCGTCTGTATGCATTTCCCTCAATTGCTCTGCTGTCAGGTGTTCTGGAGAGAGCTCGCTGGGACAGGGTCCATCTGTTATTAGTAGCCTTGTTCTGGCCGGCTCGAGTATGGTTCTCAGACCAAGGCCCTCCTCGACGGCTTTCCATGGGAGGTTCCGGTCAGGTGGGACCTTTTGTCTTAGGCAGGGGGCTCAATCCTTCACCTTCACCTGGAGTTATGGACGCTATGGGTATGGCCACAGAGAGGGCACAACTTACAGATTCTGGTCTCTCAGCTGAGGTTGCTAAGAACATACTCCACTCCAGAGCTTCCTCCATGAGGAAACAGAATGCCTTGAAGTGGGCACTGTTCGTTTGGTGTGGAAATCGACAGCAGGACCCAGTTTACTGCCTGGTTGGTTCAGTGCTGGAGTGATTCACAACAAGGTTATCTCCCTCCAGCTTAAAGGTATACGTGGTGGCCAAAGCTGCTCACTAGAACCCCTTTGGGTGGTCAGTCATTGGGAAAAAAACCTGTTAGTGACCGTTGGTGCACTCAATGCAAAGTATGGTGGCTTCTAAACCCTTTCTTTCAGGGGTGTCCCTGCAGGACATTTGTGATGTGGCGGGCTGTTCTTCCTCACTCACATTCATCAGGTTCTATTATTTAGAACTGGGATCTCTGCCAAGCTTTTAAGTTATCCTCTCTTAGCTTTGCTCACCATGATTCATGGTAGACAGGTATTCGTCAGTATGGCGAAGCAGGTATTGTCTTTCCCACAGCGTTTCGAGTTCCCTTGAGAGGGAACGTCTCAGGTTATGTCTGTACTCATAGATCCCTGAAAGGGAACGAGACACTTCGTCTCCCTGCATCCCTGTGAGCAACCTGCTTCGACCTATCAGAAGCTAATGCTATTTGTTCCGGATGTGCTTTTAAGCTTCCTGGTTTCTACATCACCCTGCCCGTGATGTCTCACCACTCCATTGAACTGATTTAACACATGCTTCAAGACGCAATTACTTCCCCACAGCGTTTTGACGCGGCGTCTCGTTTCCTCTCAGGGAATCATGGTTACAGATGTAAACTGAGACATTCTTGATGAGCTATCCCTTTAAATTTGAATTCAAATTTAAATTTTTAATTAATGATACTACTCTAAAATATTACATTTGCTAGTCTTGTATATAAGCATATGAACGCACCACACTCCTCTTTGGGTTCATCTGAAGAATCACCACAGTCATCCTCTCCGTCGCACTTCCAGCGAGCTGGGATACAGCGACCGGAGTCTTTACAGAGGAACTCATCCACACCACATGTCATCTGAGCTACAGAAAGAGATATAAGAAAGAACTCAATGAATGATATTAATATGCGCTAATTGGTAGAAGTAATAATAATAATACGTTTATTTTATATAGCGCCTTTCTGCAACCTCAAGGTCGCTTTACAATATCAAAACAGATGAACATGACAGCAGACAGAAAAACAAAATACAGATAAACATGAAAACCATGGCATGAATCTGGAGATACACAGTGTTCAAATAATAGTATCAGCAGATATTAAGCAATTTTGAGAACATAACCATGCCTGTTTCTATCTATTAATAGGCATGGCAATGGATAATGTACAGTGAGTTTTGATTTAAAAATTTCATATAATGAGATTTTAATTAAAAACATTTCCACTTACTGCAGTTGGCGGGCTCGTCAGATCCATCAACGCAGTCATTATCACGGTCACACACCCACACACGTGGGATACAGTGCTTGGTTATGGCACACTGGAACTGGCTGGGTGCACACGTTACCTCCGCTACATACATACAAACAAACAAGTTATACTTTAATCATATTTTCAAAAGAAAAAAAAATATGTAATGTAAAAAATTTAATGTAAAGCCTAAACCAAACACACTAAACTAAAAAAAACAGTCATATGTATTTTATTGTTATACTTGTGTGTAAATACATTACATAAATTCAAAAGATTTGGGTCTGTAAGATTTTTTTATGTTTTTGAAAGAAGTCTCTTCTGCTCACAAAGGCTGCATTTATTTGATCAAAATACAATAAAATATAACATTATAATTTTAAATAACTGTTTTATGTTTTAATACATTTTAAAATGCAATTTATTCCTCTGATGGCAAAGATCCCTGTTTCCCTTTCGATACTTCACTTGTACTGCGTCTTGCTTAAAGAGGTCATATGATGCGATTTCAAGTTTTCCTTTCTCTTTGGAGTGTTACAAGCTGATTGTGCATAGATAAGATCCCTGAAGTTGCAAAGACTAAAGTCTCAAAACCAAAGAGACATTCTTTATCAAAGTTAAGACTCTGCCACGCCCCCCTAAAATGCCTCGTTCTAACACGCCCCCACATATCTACCTCACTATGTGGAAATATTAGCATAATGCCACCCAAATGTTCACGCAAAGAAAGAAGGCGTGGTTTCAGTAACCACAGTTAGTGTTGAAGCAGCCATGTCAGGGAGACGCTGTGTGTTTCTAGTATTTGCTATTGACTGTTCAAATGAGGAGTTTTGCGTATCGTGTGTGTGTGTGTGTGAGAGAGAGAGAGAGAGAGAGAGCGACAGAGAGAGAGAGAGAGAGAGAGGCAAGGCAAGGCAAGTTTATTTGTATAGCACATTTCATACACAATGGTAATTCAAAGTGCTTTACATAATTACATAAAAAAACAATCACAACAATAAAACAAGGAATTTAAAAACTTTGAAAATTATAAAAAAAAAATGATTTAAGAGGTTTAAAATGAATTTAAGAAAACGATTATACATATAATATAGTGCAATCAGTTCGGACATCGCACAGTGCTCATTCAATAAATGCACAGCTAAACAGATGAGTTTTGAGTCTGCATTTAAATGTGACTAATGTTTTAGCACATCTGATCTCTTCTGGAAGCTGATTCCAACTGCGGGTGGCATAATAACTAAAAGCACATTCCCCTTGTTTTGTGTGAACCCTTGGTATTTCTAACTGACTCGATCCTAATGATCTGAGTCGTCTGTTAGGTTTATATTCAGTGAGCATATCTGCTATATATTTAGGTCCTAGGCCATTGAGTGATTTATAAACGAGTAAAAGTACTTAAATCAATCCTAAATATAACTGGAAGCCAGTGTAAGGACCTGAGGACTGGTGTAATATGCTCAGATTTTCTGGTTCTAGTAAGAATTCTGGCAGCAGTGTTCTGGATGAGCTGCAGCTGTCTAATGGTCTTCTTGGGAAGGCCGGTGAGGAGACCATTACAATAGTCCACCCTGCTGGTGATAAAGGCATGAACAAGTTTCTCCAAGTCTTGACTGGAAACAAAACCTCTAATTCTTGCAATGTTTTTGAGATGATAGTATGCTGATTTAGTTACAGCTTTGACATGACTACTGAAACTAAGGTCTGTCTCCAGAATCACACCAAGATTCCTGACTTGATTTTTGTGTGTGGGTTCATGCACATGCTGAATCAGGTCAAAAGTATTTAAAACAGTTATTTTTCTTATGTTATATTAGTTATATATACAGTTATAATTTCTTTTGTAGTTTTGTTTTCTGCATTATCTATGTGAATATTAAAATCCCCTGCAATAGCAAAACAGTCAAACTCTGAGGAAATCATTGATAGCATTTCTGTGAACTCTTCAACAAAGGCTGGAGAGTATTTTGGAGGCCTGTAAATAATGATAAACAGAATGCGTGGAGCACCTTTCAACACAATCCCTAGATATTCAAAAGACAAGTACTGACCAAATGACACTTGCTTGCATTGATAGACATCTTTAAATAGAGCAGCTACACCTCCACCTCTCCTAACAGTCCTGCAAACACTCATGAAAGTGAAGTTAGGAGGGGCTGTTTCATTGAGGACCGTTGCACTGCAGCTGTCTTCTAGCCATGTTTCATTTAGAAACATAAAATCCAGGTTGTTTGTGGTTATTAAGTCATTGATTAGAAATGATTCATTTTTTAGTGAGCGAATGTTTAAAAATGCTAACTTGATGGCATTGCATTTTGTCTCAACAGCAATATTAGTTTGACACTGTGTCTGTCACGAGACTCTGTTCCCCTTTCAGGCTGTCTTTACATTTACGTTCCGGTCTGGTTCCCCTGCCGCCATCTGGCGACTTCAAAGAGCTTCTAAAAGAGCAGCGGCGTTGTTGCAAATGCCGCGCCGTTATTGCGGCTCGTGCCGGTCTCCCCTGCATGCCGATGACGGCCACAAGGAGTGCGTTTCCTGCTTGGGGAAACCCCATGCGGAAGCTGCGCTCACGGGAGCTATTTGCTCTCATTGCGAGAGTTTTAGTCTAGCCTCTCTCCGCTCACGGATCGCTTTCTTTTCAGAGAGCGACTCCGCCCCCCACACCCCGCACCCTCCCGTTTTCTTCCTCCCAGGGACCTGTGAGGAAAAAACAGTGGGGCAAAGGGGTCGAGCGATCGGCCACGAGCGAGCTCACGCCAGCCCAGATCCCGCGTGCCTCGCTCTCGCCGCAGAGAGAGTGTTCACCCATCCTTTTCTCCCGGTCTGATCAGCATCTCTCTGCTGATGCGAGCGACCTGATCTCATTCGGGGGAAGTGGAGACGAGCTGCTCGATGACAGCATGTCACTGGCAGCATCGGATGCAGAGGAGCTGTTGGGCTCGGAAAATGACCCCACCCCCTCGCCATCATCCGCGCCGCGCCGCTTCATTCTATGGCGGTCCTTCAGGTCTTCCAGGCCAAAATCCTCGCATCCGCCGAGTCTGGCCGGGACCCCGCTACCCTCAGGGAACTGAGGAGCGCGACGGACCTGGCTCTACGCGCCACCAAGCCCACTGCCCAGGCGATTAGGAGATCGATGGCCAGCCTTGTGGTGCTCGAGCGCCATTTATGGTTGACGCTGACGGAGATGAAGGACGCGGATCCACTTCCTCGATGCTCCTGTCTCCCCCAAGAGCCTTTTCGGCCCAGCGGTCGAAGGGTTTGCTGAATGCTTCACGAAGGCACAGAAATCGTCCCAGGCTATGCGACATTTACTGCCTAAGCGCTCCAGCTCCGCTGCCGTCTCAGCTCACCCAAAATCTCACCCGCCGACTCAGCAGCCTGCGAAACCAGCGCCTGCCACCCCTGCTGTTCAGCCCGCTAAAGCGCAGCAGACGTGGGGACGCTCTCGCTCGGCCAAACGCTACCCTCCTCCTAAGTGCCAGGGACCCCGACCCAAGATTGCGTTGGACCCAGCGCCTCGGGCGTCATCCTGATCCACGGGACAGGAAGAGGATGGGGTCAGATCTCGCCACGGCCGGAC
>NW_015505599.1:380923-382159 GCF_001515645.1 Sinocyclocheilus grahami | reverse complement strand
ATTTTCAAAAAGAGAGCAAACTTCCTCTTCCATCACTTGTACGTGCTCTGCCCCCATGCGGCCAGTCACCCGAGTTAATTCAACCCCTCGTCACGCAGGCCGAGGCCTGGCAGGCCATCCCCGTCGGAATGGGTTATGGGCATAATAAAGCAAGGATATTCACTCTAATTCGCTCGAAGAGTCCCCACCTGTCCTGCACTCGGAGGTGATGAATTTGCTAGCAAAAGGAGCTGTGGAAAGGGTTCCTCCAGCCCAGAGCGAGTCAGGCCTTTACAGCTTTTACTTCCTCGTCCCCAAATGAGATGGTGGCCTCCGGCCCATCCTCGATCTCAGACACCTGAATCGCGCCCTCATAAGGCGGTCGTTCAGGATGATTACACTGAAACAGATCCTCTCGCAAATTCGCTTGAGAGACTGGTTCTTTTCCCTGGACCTGAAGGATGCATACTTTCACATCCAGATAGCCCCTCGTCACAGGCCATTCTTGAGATTCACCTTCGAGGGTGTGGCTTATCAATATACGGTCCTTCCCTTCGGGCTGTCCCTGGCCCCCCGCACCTTTATGAAGTGCATGGATGCGGCTCTTTCCCCTCTGAGACAGATGGGAGTCCGTATTGTCAATTACCTTGACGATTGGCTCGTCCTGGCTCAGTCGGAGGCAGAACTAATATCTCACAGAGCCCTCCTCCTCAGCCACCTGGAGTGCCTGGGACTCAGGGTAAATTTTGCCAAAAGCTCATTGCTTCCCAGCTAACGAATATCGTTCCTGGGAACAATCTTCGACTCAGCTCAAATGAACGCTGTAGTCACGCCAGAACGAGCTCTGGCCATATGGAGGCTGGCGACCTCCTTCAAGATCGGTACCGCTCGCCCGCTCAAAGCATTTCAAAGGATGCTGGGCCTCATGGCAGCAGCATCTCCAGTGTTACAGTTGGGTCTGCTGCGTATGCGCCCCCTTCAGCGCTGGTTGAAACCATGGGTTCCATTCCATGCGTGGCATCACGGATGCCTGCATATCAGGGTGAGTTAGGCCTGTGTATCGGCCCTGACCCCCTGGAAGAACTCCCGTTGGATGGAACCGGGCGTGGCCATGGGGATGGTTGACAGAAGGACAGTTGTCACGACAGACGCCTCCAACTCAGGTTGGGGAGCGCTGTGCGAGGGCATACCGACCTTCGGCCACTGGTCGATGGCAGAAAAAGGCTTCCACATCAACTGCCTGGAAATGTTAGCAGT
>NW_015505599.1:378054-379102 GCF_001515645.1 Sinocyclocheilus grahami | reverse complement strand
ATACCGACCTTCGGCCACTGGTCGATGGCGGAAAAAGGCTTCCACATCAATTGCCTGGAAATGTTAGCAGTATGTCGAGCCTGTCAGTTCTTCCTGCCAGTCCTGGAAGGGCACCATGTGCTAATCCGATCGGACAACATGTCGGTTGTGTCCTACATAAATCGCCAGGGATGCCTCTCTTCTAAGCGCCTCTTCATGCTAGTGGAGCGCTTCTTAGAGTGGGCTCAACTCAACCTGCGCTCGCTAAAGGCAGCGCATATACCGAGCAAATTGAACCGAGGAGCGGACATGTTATCAAGGAGCAATGTCCCCTCAGGAGAGTGGACGCTCCATCCGCAAACGGTTCAGAAAATCTGGGAGATCTTCGGCGAGGCCGAGGTAGACCTCTTCGCCTCAGAAGACAACTCTCACTGCCAAATTTATTTTTCAAAGACCAAGGACGCGTTGGCCCACGATTGGCCCAACCTCCTTCTTTACGCATTCCCCCCGATCGCTCTGATCCCACAGGTAATCAGGCGAGTGAGGGAACAAAAACACAGGGGTCTCCTGGTAGCCCCCCTGTGGATGAACCAGCTGTGGCTATCAGAGCTGACTCAGCTACTGATAGCAGCCCCTTGGCCTGTTCCACTGAGACGGGATCTCCTCTCTCAAGCGAACGGGACATTATGGCATCCTCTGCCCGGCCTATGGGCCCTGCGCCTCTGGCTGCTGAACGGGAGCCTTCGTGCCTCCCAGAGCGAGTCTTAAACACAATTTTGGAGGCTAGAGCTCCATCTACGAGACGCCTCTATGCCTTAAAGTGGTCTTTTTTCTCCGCCTGGTGTTTAAACCGCGGCAAAGACCCTCTCACTTCCGAATTAGCAGAGGTGCTGTCTTTTCTACAAGAGTTGCTGGATAAGGGTCACTCCCCATCCACGCTCAAAGTCTATGTGGAGGCTATAGCGGCCTCTCATGTCCCTATTGAGGGCCAATCAGTGGGCAAAAATACTGCGGTCATCCACTTCCTGAAGGGTGCAAGGAGGCTGAATCTGCCTCGTCCCCCTACCGT
>NW_015505599.1:347114-377898 GCF_001515645.1 Sinocyclocheilus grahami | reverse complement strand
GCTTTCGAGCCGCTACAAGCCGCCAACATTAGGTCGCTATCGTTAAAGACTGCTCTGCTTCTAGCACTAGCATCAGTAAAGCGAATAGGAGACCTGCAGGCGCTCTGAATTAAACCTGCCTGTCTGGAATTCGGGCATAACGACTCTAAAGTCGTCCTGAAACCGAGGCACGGTTACATACCTAAAGTCCTCTCCACTCCGTTCAGAGCACAGGTCATTACGCTCTCCGCGCTTCCACCAACTGAAGAGGACAGAGAGCTATCTCTGCTCTGCCCCGTTAAGGCGTTGAGAATCTATATTGAGCGTTCCGCTCCCTATAGGCGATCGGAACAACTCTTTGTCAGCTTCGGTAACCGCACCAAGGGGTTTCCGGTTATGAAGCAAAGACTCTCTAGATGGATAGTAGACGCCATCTCGCTAGCATACTCTTCCTTGGGCCTCCAATGCCCCATTTGAGTACGGGCCCACTCGACTAGAGGCATCGCCTCGTCGTGGGCATGGTTCAGTGGTGTGTCCATTGCGGATGTTTGTGAGGCGGCCGGCTGGGTCTCGCCGTCCACATTTGTGAGGTTTTATAACCTGGAAGTCCTTTCTGCTTGAAATGGCCTGCGCTGCGTAAACAGACATGACAGAGCCCTTGGCCGTGCCGCGCCCAAGTTCTCTGGTATTGTTCACCTGTTAGCTCTCGACCCCTGGGTGTCGAAGTTACGGGTATACTCTGGAACGATTAACCAGGCCGGGTGTGACCTAGAAAGCTCAGCCCGCTTAGCCTTAGGTTATTGTTGACTTCTCTATAAGCATTGGTTGCTTATGGAAGTTATACCTTTAGTCGTTCCACTACATTAGCACGGTGTGATTGGACTGTTCCCATATGCGTCTTAAGCAAGACGCAGTACGAGTGAAGTATCAAAAGGGAACGTACTCGGTTACTAACGTAACCTCGGTTCCCTGAGATACGGGAACATGTACTGCGTTGCTAGCCGTGCTATGTAGCTGCACGACTCAGTTGTCGCTTCAGGTCGAAGTAAACCTGAGAATCCTGTGGTGAGTGCCCGCTTATATAGCCAGATGCCCCACCCATTCTGGCGGGCTTCGTCGCCATTAGCTCGTGCACTAGCATCAGTAAAGCGAATAGGAGACCTGCAGGCGCTCTGAATTAAACCTGCCTGTCTGGAATTCGGGCATAATGACTCTAAAGTCGTCCTGAAACCGAGGCACGGTTACATACCTAAAGTGCTCTCCACTATTTTTGGTATTTGTGTTCAAGTTTTCCCATGTTTAGTTTCTGTTCCTCTTAGTTTCCAGAGCTGTTGATTAGGTTTCCATGGTACACATTTGTTTTCTTGTTTAGCCTCTTGTTATTTCCTATATAGACTGTTGCAAATTCACTCCTGTATTATCTTCACATGTTGACATTAAAACTGCACTTAGATCCAAACCATGTCTGCTTGGAAACCATGACAGAAGTTTGGACCAAATATTATGGATCTAGCAGTGGAACAACTCCTCCTCCTCACCTAGGATGCTCAATACCCTGAAAACCACACCTGTGAGTTCTTCCATCTGGCAAACTCTGTGCACTTACTGGACAGGTCCCTAAGTTCCTTTTTCTATGTCTTTGAGAGATATTTTGTGACTTTGTAGAGCTGGGTGAGGTGGAGGAGAATTCCAACCTCCTAATATCCACTCCAGCCCCAGAGTCTGCTTCAGCCCCAGAGCTCATACAAGGATCTGCTCCAGTCTTTAAATTGATTATGTATTTATTTTTGCACAGACAGAACACAAGGATGGTTTGTCCCAGAGCCATCTCCCACCGCCCTGTCCATCCTGGAGTCAGCACTGACCTCCCTGTCCATCCCAGAACCAACACTTGCAGTCAGGTCAAAACTGCAGACTCTTTTTCACCCCAAGAGTCCTATCTGAGCAGTTAATTACTCTCTTTGTCCCAGCCACTGAGGCTGCCTCCCCACATTTTTTTGCCAGTCACGTCCAGCTTGGTTGACTTCAGTTCAACTTGGTTCTAGCCATTTCCTTGGCTTCCCTCCACTGGTTCCATCCAGCACAAATGACTCACCAGTCTCATCCATCTCCCTAGCCCTTCCTCCTCAATCAGGATCTTCTACATCAGCTACCCTGACTCCTCCAATTGCTGCTGCTCTGCCGGTTCTCCCCAGTCCTCCAGCTTCAGCGCTGTGACCCCCGTCTTCTGGCTCCATCACTGTCCTCAGTCACACTGGCTCTACCTTGCCATGCTCCTCTAAATCCCCTGGCTCTGCCTCAGACCTCTCCCGTTCAGTGGTCCTTTCTCACCTGGGAACCACCATTACCTTCCTGTGACCTGGACATTACATTCTTTTTTATTGTGCTAGCTGTGTTCTATGTTTCTAAGGACTTTTACTTTGAAGTATATTTTGATTCGTTTTGGTGTTTGTGTTCAAGATTTTCAGTGTTTAATTCCTGTTCCTTTTAGTTTCCAGAGTGACTGATTATATTTCCATAGTTTCTGATCGTTCACACCTGTTTTTTTGTGTAGCTCCTCGTTATTCCCTTTGTATATATATAACCCTTTGTTTCCTTAGTCATTTGTCTGATATTGTGTTGATGTTTTGCATTTGCTGTTGGCTTCCTTGTTTTTTTTCTTCAAGTTATTAACTAGCTTCACTCCTGTATCATCTTCATGTGCTTATATTAAAGCTGCTCTTAGATTCTAATCACATTTCCTTGCGATCCGTAGTTCAAAGAAACATTTTTTAATCAATCCTAGTCCTGGAGCCCCTTTGGATATCTCCCTAATCAAACATACCTGATTCAGCTCATTACAGAACATAAATATTTTGTAATATTATGAATGCATTTGTTGTCACTTTTGACCCATTTAATGCATCCTTGCTGGATAAAAGCATTAATTTCTTAAAAAAGTAATACAAAATAATTAAATATCTCACTGACCCCAATGATCTTTCAGATGAGCAAACACTCTACACGTTCTTCTGTCTTCCAGAGGACAATAATAGAAGGTCTGTGATGTATGTATGTGTGAGTGGCGATACAACTGATCACATTAAAATCAAAGTCACAGCATGGCTTTGTGAGATTATTAAAACACAAAAGGCTTTTTTCTTCTTCTCATTTTTATGTCGTATTGTCTTATAATGAAACTCACGGCAGTCTTTCTCATCCTCTCCTTCCCCGCAGTTGTCTTGGCCATTACAGCGGAATATTCCAGGAATACAGCGACTGGGATTGGTGCATTTAAACTGACTGGGCAAACACACGTGAATATCTGCAAATCACACATACAAACACATTAAAAAGTGACATGACATGTGGCCAAGTATGGTGACCCATACTCGGAATTAGTGCTCTGCATTTACCCAGCCAAAGTGCACACACACAGCAGTGAACACACACACCCGGAGCAGTGGGCAGCCATTTATGCTGCGGCGCCCAGGGAGAAGTTGGGGGTTCGGTGCCTTGCTCAAGGGCACCTCAGTCGTGGTATTGAAGGTGGGAGAGAGCGCTGTACATTCACTCCCCCCACCTACAATTCCTGCCGGTACGAGACTCGAACCCGCAACCAATGTTCGTGGCCGACATTAGGCCACGACTTCCCACAAACACATTAGTGGAGTAACAAAGGTGATATGCTTATTGTCCTATTGGAGGCAGCTGAGGGAAAGTCATATTTTCAGTTAAAGATGGGAAAATATAACATTACTTATTAAAACAATTATTCTCAAGTGGTAATGTGTTACCGTAATCTTACCACATATAATACAGTGTACTTATAGGCACAAAGTCAAGCTGTTTAAAAACAGCAGCAATAGCAATATTCTAAAAAACACTTTAGTGTTAAATAAATACACTACTTGTACTTACTATTAACAATATTCTGAATAATCCTATAGTTCACTAGCACAGTATTAATACTGTTTGTGCATATTCTGTAAATACTGTTCTGGATATCTGAAGTCTGGTAGACAAAGTATACATATCAAGTACTTTAAGTGCAGGTACCCTCACAAAATAATACCCAATAAGTACTCATTTTCAATTTTACGTGAGTAAGTACTTGCTTTTTAAAGTAAGGTCAAGTTTAGAAAGTAAAATGTACGGTTGTTAATGTTTATTTATTTTGCAGTTTTACTTAAATTTGAGATTAAAAGAGATTAAATTTGTATGTATCTGCAAATAAGCAAGCAAGTTTTATTTTATTACCAAAACATACGCTATTATAACATTACATTTCAATATGCATAAGCAACTTACTGTGCAAAAAACTTCACATAGGGCAAAATGTGTTAATATTTTAGGAAGAATGATTTGAAAAATATACTAGTTATACATCTCATTACATCATTATATGAACTGCTATAGCAGAGAGGATTGTGCATGGGCATTCAATTGCATTGTTTTAACATTATCTAGTTACATAGTTAGAACAGCTGCAATTAGATCATAAATGATTCAACTGAAAAGAAGCAGCTTGTTCACGAATCAGTAACGCTATCACGCCTCGATTTCTTCAGTTCAAAATAACAAGGAACAATATGTTTTTATGAAATTCAGTGGAGTAAAAAGTGTGATATTATGTTTTGGAATATAGTGAAGTAAAGGTTTTCCAAAATAAAAATATTCTGATAAAATACAGCTATCTGAAAAATTTACATAAGTACAGTAAAGTAACAGTAAAAATCCATTGTGACATTTTGCGCAGATGAAAAACAGAGGTGGTGTGTGGTGAAACATACCGCAGTTGGCCTCGTCAGAGTTATCCTGGCAGTCGTTGTCTCCGTCACAGATGTACGCTGGGTTTGTACAGATCCCAGTATCACACTGGAACTGACCTGGTCTGCATTTAAACTCAGCTGTTGAAAGAAATATGTACACATGTGCTTTTATTACACATCTGTTAGTTATGCTACAGGGAGAAAATGTGTCTCCTACAATCCACATCACTCACGGCAGTCGGCAGGCTCGTCGGATCGGTCGCCACAGTCGTCCTCGGTGTCACACTTCCACCAGAACGGGATACACTTGTCGTTCTTGCAGACAAACTGATGAGAGATGTGGAGGAACATGTGGTACGTGTCATTCTGATTTAGACTGGGTTTAAAGGGTTAGTTCACCCAAAAATTAAAATTCTGTCATTAATTACTCACCCTTGTGTTGTTCGAAACCCGTAAGACCTTCGAATAACGACGTTATTCCACATTTTCGTCTCTACTTCGTCACTTGTGGACGCGTGTTCATGACAGTACCATGAGCGACAGATCATGTGGCGGCACCAGCGCTGACCCAGATCCGGCATGTAGAGTGACGCAGTAGAGACGAAAATGTGGAATAAAGTCGTTATTTTTGTTTTCTTCGCGCGAAAAAGTATTCTAGTAGCTTCGTAACTTTACAGTTGAACCACTGATGTCACACGGACTACTTTGTCGATCATCTTGGTACTTTTCTGGACCTTGAACGTGGTAGTTACCTTGCTGTCTATGGGAGGGTCAGAGAGCCCTCAGATTTCATCAAAAATATCTTAAATTGTGTTCCAAAGATGAACGAAGGTCTTATGGGTTTGGAACGACACGAGGGTGAGTAATTAATGGCAGAATTTTCATTTTTGGGTGAACTAACCCTTTATGTCTAAGGTCATGATCTGGGTCAAGTATCACGCACTCACCTGGCTGGCGGTGCAGTTGGACATGCACTGCTTCCCATCAGCGGCCAGGTAGAAGTTCGTGGGACAGGCACATTTATTACCTCCGCCCGGAGAGAGCAGACACAAGTTACTGCAGCCGCCATTGTCTGTCTGGCACGGGTGATTTGTGACTACAGCGGGAGACAAGAGAGCACTACATTAAACCTATAACATCAAGGCATAAAACAAGATCATCTAAGCTGGCCTCAGTAAGTGAAGCGTGTCTTTGACAGTGGTGTCCTGACCCTCTGGCTGTCTGCAGGGGTGGTAGATGTGGACGTCCATGGGTCTGTGTAAGGTGCTGATCAGCATGGTCTTGTTGGTGCCCAGTGTTTTATGAGCTCTGTTGATAGACTTGGTCTCCCAGTCGGTCCAGTAGATGTACTCCTCAAAAAGAGTCATGGCGAATATGTGTGGGATGTCCTGAGTCAAAACTGCAGCACAAACACAGGGATTATTTACTACACAAACAGCACACATTGACCTCGCATAATCGAAGATAAAATATTCTCCTCAGAAGCACATTAAAAGTTCACTGAAGCACTTTGTATGAATTTTACAATTATTATTTTAATTCAGACTTTAGAATTAAAAGACTTTATATTATCACATAATATATTATTTTTTAGTGCTGTCAAACGATTAATAGCGATTAATTGCATCCCAAATAAAAGTTTTTGTGTACATAATATATGTATGTGTACTGTGTATATTTATTATGTATATATAAATAAACACACGTGCAATTATATATTTAAGAAAAATATGTTATGTTTATATATTAAATATATTAATTGTAAATGTATAATATAAACATGTAAATATTTTCCAAATATATACTGTGTGTGTGTTTTTATATATACAGTACATAATAAATATACACAGTACACACACATATTATGTAAACAAAAAACTTAATTTGGATGCGATTAATCGTTTGACAGCACTAATTATTATATACTGTTCAAAAGTTTGGGGTAAACGAGAATTAGCAATGATGCATTAAACTCAGCAAAAATCACAGTTAAGACATTTATAATGTTACAAACTATTAATATTTCAAACAAATTTAGGTCTTTTGAACTTTCTATTCATCCAAAAAATCCTGAAAATGTATCACAGTTTCCACAAAAAATATGAAGCACCACATCTGTTTTCAACATTGCTAATAATCAGAAATGTTTCTTGAGCAGCAAATCAGCATATTAGAATGATTTCTGAAGATCATGTGACACTGAAGACTGGAGTAATGATGCTGAAAATACAGCTGCACATCACAGGAATAAATTATATTGAAAAAAAAATATTAAAATGGAAAACAGGTCAATTATAATAATAATAATAATTCAAAATATTACTATTAATATTGTATTTTTATCAAATAAGTGAAGTCTTGGTAAGCATCAGAGACTTCTTAAAAATCATTAGTATATATTTGTATAACAGTTAGTTATCCAGTCATGAAAAGCTTGCTTTGCTTATTTTTCAACTAGTCATATGGAAGATATGTTAAAATTGCTAAAGTGTAAGTTATTTTATACTATCCTCTTAACTACAGTTTATAGTCAGTCCTGCTACTGTACTGAATACAAAAAAAAATAAGTCGAAAAATACAGCTCTGATAACCTGTGACCCCTTCACACAATAGCTTATATTTGAGTTTTGGTCTTCACCTGTATGTCTGTTGGATCCGTCTAAGCTGGCAAACTCGATGTAGTCCTCTTTGGCGTCTGCCCAGTAGATGCGATCATTGATGAAGTCCAGAGTGAGACCGTTGGGCCATGTTATCTTGTCCTGTATGATCACACTTCTGTTGCTGCCGTCCATCCCAATGCGGCCGATATGAGGATTATCACCCCAGTCAGACCAGTACAGGTACCTGACAAAGACAGACACTTACACTTTATGATCCTTATTAGCACAAACAGGAAGATGGGAACAAAATAATGGAAAAAGAAAGCAATTAAGGCATTTTCAGTGTTTACCCATTGCGGATGTCCACAGCTATGGCTCTGGGTTCCCTCAGTCCCGAGTTGACCAGCACCGTCCTGTATGCTCCGTTCAGCTTCGACACCTCAATAGTGTCCCGCCCCTTATCACACCAATACAGGTTACCCCCGACCCAATCAACAGCCAGACCATCAGGGTTGCTGAGAGACGTGCGATGGAGAACCTGCAGCAGAGTCAAACCAATGTCCAGCTTCAGAAAAGATTTCATTATTAAATGAGAATGAGAGTCCGAGCAGCTGATAAAATCATCATAACAATCAGTTAACGTCTGCTGCGTGTCTGTAAGAAACAAAACCATTACTTGGCTTTTTGATTTTTACTTGTTGATTTTGGCCAAACTACGACTCAATAATGCATAATAACGCTTCCTCCAGTGAAAAAGTCCATCTCCTGTTGTCTTTCACATCAAAAACCACACACCTAGACTGTTTTGGACCATTTTGGCTTGTAAACAGTGCTTGATCTGTGCAGATTTCTCTCCTGATTCAGGCGAGATTACGATATTATGGATAGAGGACTTTCTTGCAAACACAGATTTAGTCTTCTCAAGATGTTAACTGATGGACTGGAGTGGTGTGGATTATTGTAGTGTTTTTATCAGCTGTCTGGACTCTCATTCTGACGGCACCCATTCACTGCAGAGCATCCATTGCTGAGACACTGATGCAATGCTACATTTCTCCAAATCTGTGCCCATGAAGAAAGAAACTCATCTAGAGTACATCTTGGATGGCCTGAGGGTGAGTACATTTTCAACAAAAGTTCATTTTGGGATGAACTATCCCTTTAATATTCAAAACACAATGCAGTTGCATGCAAATCACCCGAACGTCGCTGCCGTTGATGTGCATGCGCCGAATCATACTGCCTTGAGTCGTCACATCCGTCCAATAGATCATCTGCTGCCTGTAGTCGTAGTCCAACGCAACAGCATTGTTCAGACCCTGCGAATGAAGAGCATTCATGAGGAACCAGGCAAACAACTGGAACGAAATGTTTGAACAACTGGTGTCAAATCATACCTGCTTTAAAAGTGTGTAGTTTGAGCCGTCCAAGCTGAGCTTTCTCAGGTAATACCGGTTAGCAAAGATGAGGAACGGCTCCTCGTCTATACAACGAAGCGAGAGGAAATGACAGTGAAAAGAAACGCCATAACATGACACTTATTTAAAAAGTGAACTATTTGTAACTCAAATCTTTTATAATGATTGATCTACATTGCAAATGGCAAATCCAGTGCTGAATTCCTTTGGAAAGTGTACTATTCGTATTTTCACAAGCGGCCCTCAAGCCAAGTATCTAGCTTAACTGCCCTACAATGCAACACGGTCACAAATGTCCTGAACAGATTGGCCATCTGCCTCGTACCGGAGGTGGACTTGCAGACGGTGGGGTCGGAGGGGCTGAGCTGGAAGCCGTCCACACACACACAGCGGAAGCTGCCGTGTGTGTTGATGCAGTGCTGTGTGCAGGGATACGTGGTGGAGCACTCGTCCACATCTACACACGTCTTCCCATCATCCTTCAGTCTAAAGCCAGCGTGGCATCTGCACTGGAGAGAGGAACACACAAGAACGGTAAGCAACGGATTGTGCCAGTGTGAGGGATACCTGTTCATTTTATGATCGCAGTGTTGATTGCATTTATATGAAGGAAACAACAAAGGCACAAATGGATGCATATTTTACTTCATACACTCTTTTGGCTGATTTATAAATTGATTTATATTATTTATTGCACTTTTTGCTACTTTATAAATGCTTTTTATTTGTAGACTTCATCGTTTTACCCTTGTCTCGTACCCAAACTTTAGTAACACTTTAGTATAGGGACCAATTCTCACTATTAGTTTATTAGCATGACTTATTATTAACATGTTGGCTGTTTATTAGTACTTATAAAGCACATATTGTGCATGACTATAGTTTACATCCATCATGGCAACAATTTATGTTGTATTAGGGATGTTTAACTCTTTCCCTGCCATTGGTGGAATTTTCCTGTTTTCACTGTTGTACGCGCTATAACACATCTTCTGAAAGAGTACTGAATCTCGGGATCAAAATAAGGCAAAGCAAGCAAACGCATATGTGAAATAGCACAAACATTAAACAGCATATAAATCAAAACTGGCTGATGTTACCCAATGAAATGTCGACCCAGCAAGTGGGTTAGGACTGTGAAGTTTTGTGAAAAACTAGTGTTGGCTTTTTTCTTTTCTTTTCTTTGTTTTTCAAACGCAGGTGGGGAAAGAGTTAAATTAACAAAATACTAATTAAGAGAAAAAAATACTGGCAGTGCAATGGGCAAATTTACTAAATGATGAATTGTGAAAGTAAAGAACAATTAAATAAATAAAAGTATGCTGTAAACCATGAAACACGATCTAGAAATGTTTACCTTGAATCCGATCTTCAGGTCCTCACACTGCTGAGAGCAGCCGCTCAGTTTACTGTTCAGGCATTCATTAATGAAGCAGTTCAGCTCATCTGTACCGTCGCCACAGTCGTCATCGTGATTGCACAGTAACGTCTCACTGATGCATTTACCGTTCCCACATGCATACGCCGTGACATTACATTTCTTTTCTGCTTGAAAGAAAAAGAGAGAGAGAACCGTTAAATGCATGCACAGATTCGCCCGACCCTGCAGGTTTCTACTGTAACCAAAGCCTTTTCAAAGATACTCAGTTTGATTTAGTATGATTTATCAGTTTGTCTGCATTGTTCTGTGACTCAGCACTAGTTTATCCCAAACGCTCTCAGTTCTTTCAGTGCTCCTTCACACTTTGGTAGCATGAAGCCACACAGACTGTTGAACAGACGGTGAGCGTTGTCATTTGGAACGGGGCCAGAGATATCCAGCCGGATTAGCATTTAGTTCATACCAGGCCCGTTGCATTGAGGATTTTTGGGAGCTTCGTCTGAGTGATCGTGACAGTCGAACTCTCCGTCACACTCCCAGGATTTCTGGATCAGACAGCGGCCGTTATCACAGCGGAACTCATTGGCCTTGCATGCAGGATACTCTGCAAAGACAAACACAGACCCATGAGCACAAATAATACAGTGAAGTCGAAATGATTAAAAACATGCACTTGTGTAGTTATGGCTACCAAATTAGTAAAATAGCTTCCCTGAGTGTTTACTGTCTTCCTCTTGCAATATCGTCACACTCTTTTCCTGTTTAATACTGTAAAACGGCATTGACACAATCTGGATTGTGTAAAGCACTATATAAATAAAGGTGATTTGACTTGATTTGACTATTATAGTTTTTGTTAATATTTTGAAGATTTTTATTTTCTGTTTTCTGTTCACTTTAATTTTAGTTAACGTTTTAGTAACTTAGTTTTTTTTGTCATTTTTAATTTTATTATTATTTTTAATAAGTCTTTTTAGTATGGTAGTTATTCATTGTTCTTTATCACTTATACTTATTTTAGTACTTCAACTTTAACTAAAAAACAGAAATGCGGCTTATAAATGTTGAAATAAAATAGTTTTATTATTTTTATTTTTTAGTATTCTATTTTTTTCTATCTTATTCCATATGAATGTCTAGTGTAAACATATCAATATACAGTGGGGAAAAAAAGTATTTAGTCAGCCACCAATTGTGCAAGTTCTCCCACTTAAAAAGATGAGAGAGGCCTGTAATTTTCATCATAGGTATACCTCAACTATGAGAGACAAAATGAGAAGAAAAAATCCAGAAAATCACATTGTAGGATTTTTAAAGAATTAATTGGTATGTAAATTTGCAATATTTTCAAATGATAACTCATTTATTCGTGTGTAATCAGAGAGACAATTTCTGAATACAAATACTTCGAACAATTCGAATTCTTCTGTACTTACATTTGTTTTGTATGACTAAGGCCTTGATTTAATTCAAGTGAGAGTCAAGTATTGACATCTTACAAATCATTAGCCATAATTCATCTCATTAATGATGGTAATTATGAGATAATCATCTTGGTTTGATATAATCAGGAACACACCGCACTCCAGAGACTCGTCGGAGCCGTCGCCGCAGTCGTTGTCGTGGTCACACATGAAGTGTTTGGGGATGCACTGTCTGTTCTGGCACATGAACTCTCCCGCTTTACACGTGTTATTGAACACTGAGTGAAAAAGAAACAACAGTACACTCGAACGTGAGTGATTCATGCAGTATTTGCACCAAAGCGAATGATGTTTGCGATGGCTCACCACAGCCGGCCTTCACGCTCTCGTCGGCTCCGTCTGGACAGTCTCTGTCTCCGTCACACACCCAGAGCTGCGGGACACACTTGTGTGAGTCGGGACAGTGGAACGCGTCCGCACTGCACGTCTTATTCTCTGAGTTAAAAACACACACCATTCAGCAACACAGAGAAAAAATCACTCTCATCTATGATGCGGTCTTATTCTCTGATTCATCAGCCACGCTATTGGTCACACTTTGAAAAGTCCTATTTCATGCTGTTTTAAGGATCAGCACTCACTGCATCTGCTGTCCTCATCTGTTCCGTCTCCACAGTCGTCTGCCCCGTCACACACCCAGCTGCTGGAAATACAGTGATGATTCCCACACTCAAACTGTGTCGCCGAGCAGAACTTATCTGAGGAGAATCATCAGAGAATCAAAGATTCTTCACAGAAAGAACTCGTTTTAAACATTCTGGAAAGACTGACCTCAAATGAACTGTGCAATGCTGGGAACAAAATTTAAGTGATATAAATCTGACAAAACCTAATTTGGAAAAAGGAATAAATGTTTACAGATGCGAAAAAAAAACACAAAGACACAGAATACATGAAAAGAGTTTTGTTTTGTAACGATGACTTGCATCATGTTTACTCTTGAGTTGTATTTAGTTCAGTTTATGTTTAAAAATAATAATACTACTATTAATAAAGAATAGTTTGGTAACACTTTGGTTTAGGGACCAGTTCTCACTATAAACTTGTTGATTATTAGCATGCATATTACTAGCATAATTGCTGTTTATTAGTACTTATAAAGCAGATATTAATGCCTTATTCTGCATGAGCATATTTTAAATCCCTTAATCCTACACCATACCATACCATAAACGCAACAACTATCTTAGGCCCTGTCCCCACGAACGCGGTTATTTTTAAAACCGCAACTTTTTCTACGCGGTTAGGCCGTGCGTCCACACGCAAACGCAGCACCAGTTCACTGAAACTGAAACATTTTTGAAAACACCTGCCAGCGTGACGATTTTCAAAAACTCCGGTTGCAGTGTTATCGTGTAGACCTATAACACTCCACCTACTGGAAACTTTTTCAGGCTTCTGATTGGACAACATGGCTTCATGGTTGAGATTATATCGCCACCTGTTGGCTTGGCATGCTCTTGACAGTGCTTCATAGCATGCTTTTGCGTTTTCATGTGGTCGGAGATTTTTTTTTAAACGGAAGAAGGAAAAACTCAGTTTATAAAAATACCCGTGTACGTGTGGACATGGCCTTACTAAATATTTTAAAAAATGCAAATTAGGAGTTTATTGTGGCAAAAGCTGTAGTTAATAGTTATTTCATAGTCAGAATTGATCCCCAAACTAAAGAGTGACCAAAAAAATTTATTTTATATAACGTCTTCAAAGAAAGCTTATCAAGGCATATAATAAAAGAATACATACATAGTAGTTAAGTATAGTTCCGTTTTCTTGGTTTCTGTATTTTGTTTTTATTATTATTATTATTATTATTATTATTAAACTTCATGCATTTGGATTCTGGTTTTCCTTGTGTCTGAATCTATGTTCCTACTATCTGTGATTCTTTATTCACACTATTCTTTACGCTTTAAAATTTACTATTTGATGCTGTTTTTAATTAATACAATTGCAATTTTAATCACTTCCTGCTGTTTGTCCATTTATAAATAAAGAATGTTTTTAATCCTAAAAATGTATTTTTTTTTATCCTAGTTAGTTTTTTTAGGTTGTAGGTTAAGATAAGTCAATTTTATTCAGCTTTATATAAAAACAATAAAATCCACAGTATGTCCCCATTTTAAATACCAAATTTAAGGAGTAGCCAAACTTCTATGAGGAAAACGTGCTTAATAAACATACTATATGTGTCCCTGCAGCACAAAAGCAGTCTTAAGTCGCTGGGGTATATTTGTAGCAATAGCCAACAATACATTGTATGGGTCAAAATTATAGATTTTTCTTTTATGCCAAAAATTATTAGGATATTAAGTAAAGATCATGTTCCATGAAGATATTTAGTAAATTTCCTGCTGTAAATATATCAAAACTTAATTTTTGATTAATAATATGCATTGCTAAGAACTTCATTTGGACAACTTTAAAGATGATTTTCTCAATATTTAGATTTTTTTGCACCCTCAGATTCCAGATTTTCTAATAGTTGTATCTCAGCCAAATATTGTCCTATCATAACAAACCATACATCAATTGAAAGCTTATCAGCGTATTAAGCTTTCAGATGATGTATAAATCTCAATTTTGAAAAATATATCCTTATGACTGGTTTTGTGGTCCAGGGTCACATACTGTATGTTTATTAATAATGTCTAAATAATAAAAAATGGCAAAAATAAGAGGTAGTGTATTGCTAGGGGTCGGTATAACCACAGCAGAAGTCGATGACAGAAACACAAACTCACCACAGTGTGCCTCGTCGTCTCCGTTCTCACAGTCGTTCTCCTTGTCGCAGGTCCATCTCATTGGGATACAGCGACCGTTGGGACAAGAAAAGAAGTTTGATGGACACTTTCTCTTTTTCTTATCTGATGAGTGAAAAGAAACAAGAGAGAAGTGCTTAGAGGTTTAAAGGCTGTTTTGTTCGTTTAAATTCTCTCTTAAGTCTACTGTACATATACCTAATTGAAAAAAAAAGGTTTTAGTTTCATTACTTTAAAAGGAAAAGACAGAAAAAAAGGACCAGGAAAGACGTCAGTTTCACAGGGTCTGAAATGCAGCTCATGGCTGAAGTATGCGTGTGCTCACCTGGGCAGTTTCTCTCATCTGAATAGTCTCCACAGTCGTTTGCGCCGTCACAGACCCATGATGGAGCGTAACACAGCGTAGTGAACTCACACCGCTGATAGGTCCCGCCTTTCACACCCAGACGGAAATAATTGGAACAATCGGAGGCCGCTGAAAAACAAAACATATATGACAAATGCTTAAAGGGATAGTTCACCCAAAAATGAAAATTCTGTCATTAATTACTCGCCCTCATGTCGTTTCAAACCCCTAAGACCTCCGTTCATCTTCCGAACAGAATTTAAGATATTTTTTATGCTTTCTGAGAGCTCTCTGACCCTCCCATAGACAGCAAGTATCCTAACACGATCAACGCACAGAAACGTAGCAAGGACATCAGTAAAACAGTCCATGTGACATCAGGGGTTCAACTATAATTTTTACGAAGCTACGAGAATACTTTTTGCGCGCAAAGAAAACCGTAACATAATTTATTCAGCAGTCCTTCTCCTCGAGTTGAAACTTTTAAAAGTGTTAAAAAAAAGTAATAAAAAAAACTAATACTAGCTTCTCTATTCTTTTTGTATTCTATCTATTTATTTTCTTTTTATTTATTATACAATTAACAAAAGCAAAAAAGGCCTCTAACACTATAGCTTGCTCCATTCTTTTTCTATTCGATCTGTTTTCTTTTTATTTATTAGGCCTATAAAATAAATAAAAAACCTTGCTATGTGTACTATGTTAAGCTGAGACTTGTTATAGGCTAGCACTTGCATATCATTGCTCTTTTGTTGGTTTTGATTGCTTCCATTGTCCTAATTTGTGAGTCGCTTTGGATAAAAGCGTCTGCTAAATGACTAAATGTAAATGTTTACTTTTATTTTTGCACACTCGCAATAAAAAGAACATTTCGTGTTTTTGTAACTAAGCAAACAAACAGGATGCGCGTTCTGTCATCTCGGTTCTCGGTTTCCTTTCCGTGAAATTGTTAGCGGATCGCCGCGCCTCACATCTGTTTTATATCTGTTAATTATTTATGTCAGATATAGGCCTATTTCGCATATTTATACCTTTTCTTTACAGATTATGATTGTATTTTATTTTTATGGAAAAAAAATTATTTTGAATGTAGCCTAACTTACATATATTTGCCTTAATCATCCTGGCAACCCATTTTTGACACAGGGTTTGAAAACCTAGGCTGTATAGTTAGGTCCATGCAGAAACTTGTGAAGGATGCTCTTATAGTTGTGTCATCACCGTTTAGTGACGTCATTGAATGTTCCGGGAAAACTGAAGTTGTATTGTCAGAGTCGGTCACAGCGTCTTTTAACTGCTGATTTGGATCCGGCAATGCTTCATTTACAAATTAAGCACTGGTCATAACCCCTCAATTTTTCCGCTTTTATTTTGTTGAAAACACGGAAACCCCAAAGACACTTTAATATGTTATGCATTTTATTAGACGGGACAAACGCACAGAGTAGCATTATAATGGAACTTTCGATACACTCACATTTATCTAGAATAAAACAGCGCTGTTTTACCCCACATATGCATGACCGGAAGAAGCAGAAGCGGTCGACTGTGGCATAATAAAAGTTCTGCTGCTATCGAGCCGTGTATCGCACTCGTCCTTCATTAGCGATCGCTCCAGCGGTCTTGTTTCGCTTCCATAACTTTTAGTCCCACCCTGCTTCATACTACAGTGACCTTAATAAGTCTTTAATACATTAGCTCATCCATGAACATGATTTCTGCCCGAGTCCCATCGGATTGCATTGGCTATGGGAATGAAAACGACAACTCCCATGATTCCACACTCAGTCACGGCGTCATCAAACTACGCCTTTGTTTCTTGTTTGTTTTGAATATGTGCCCTCTAGCGACGGAAATGTACATATTGTGCCTTTAAAACTAACAATGTGCACTAACAAAATACATATTGTAAATTTTGATTTCATGAGGATTTAATGAACAAACTTACAGCAGTTCATTTCATCGCTGGCGTCCTCACAGTCCAGCACCTGGTTACAGCGACTGGAGTTTGACACACATGATTTGTCTCTGCACTGAAACTGATCCGCCGTGCACAGGGTTGCTGGAACACATACAGTACAAAAAATGCATAAACTCACAAAATCATGTGCTAAAGAAATAAATACTACTATTATTACTACTACTAATAATAACAATAAATAAGAAAACATGGTAACACTTTACTTGAAGGGGTGTGCATAAGACAGGGTTTATGCATGTTTATGACAACTGTCATTAAGTGTAATTCGCTCAGTTATGTCATTTTTAATGCAAATATGACATTATTTGACCTAACCCTAACCTAACCCTACCCCTACCCTTACCCCTAACCATAGACCATAACAAAGACATCTCAAACAATGTCATCTTTGCATTAAAAATTAAATAACTGAGCGAATGACACTTAATGACAGTTGTCATAAACATGCATAAAAAACCTTCATATTATGTAGGTGTCATGTCATGATTATGAAGGTGTCATGTCAGTCTTATGCACACCCTTTCAAGTAAAGTGTAACGACACTTTGGGCAACCCCCTTAGTGTAGCGCGTTTGAAGCATGAATGAAACTATTCCAATCCTGATTCCAATCCCATAGTAGGAAGCTACAAAGGCATGGAGAGGTATGGCAAAGAGACGCAGTGTATCGTTCCCTTTCTCAGGGAACAAGGGTTACAGTCATAACCTGAGATGTTCCCCCTCGAGGGAACTCACTCTGCATCGGTAACAACACTTTGGGGAACAGATACCCACTATGCCACACCAAAACATGCCTGTCCTAGTGTGAAGCTGAACCAGGCACAACTTAGGACGAGAGCACACGTGCACCCGGAGTGGAGGGAAGGTTCAGGCTATAAAACTTGAAAAAAGTATGCGGGGTGGACCACCCAGCCGCATCGCAGATCTCCTGAAACGGGACTCCTGACAGGAGGACACTAGAGGACGCCATGCCTCTAGTAGAGTGGGCCCTCAAGGCCACAGGTGAAGGCAAACCGCGTACCTGATAGGCCAAGGCAATAGCCTGAACAATCCAATTACTAATTGTCTGCTTGGAAGCAGGAAGTCCCTTCTTGGGTGATCCAAAGCACACCAACAACTGTTCTGACCTCCTCCAATGAGAGGACTTCTGAATAAAGATGTTCAATGCTCTGACAGGGCAGAGCAGATGAAGACTCTCTTCTTCCGCCGACACATGAGACGGAGGATGGAAGGCCTGAAGAACCACGGTCTGTACCATATTAGATGGCACCTTGGTCACATAGCCAGGTCTAGGGTGTAAAATGGTCTTAACTCCTCCAAGGGCAAATTCCAGGCAAGTCGGCGAGATAGTCATGGCCTGGAGATCCCCCACTCTCTTGAGCGAAGTAATTGCTACGAGAAAGACCATCTTAAAGGTCAGGATATTTGCCATAGCCGACTCGAGAGGCTCGAAGGGGGCAAGTGACAGCCCTTCAAGAACCACAGCCAGATCTCAAGTTGGGACTCTGGAATGAGTCGTAGGCCTCATCCTCCATTCACCACGGAGGAAACGCACGACCAGCTGGTGCCTCCCCGGAGGCCCAACACCTAAAGGAGCATGGAAAGCCACAATGGCAGCCACATACACCTTTAGTGTGGACGGGGTAAGACCAGCAGAGAAGCAATCTTGGAGGAACTCCAGCACTGGGCAGTTAACTGGGTCCAACCCACACTCTCTACACCATGTGGAAAACACATTCCACTTTAGGTTGTACAATCTCCTCGTGGAGGGAGCCCTGGAACTGAGTATGGTCTTGATCAGTCCAGCCGTCAAGCCAGCCTCTGGAGAAAAGTGTACAGGCGTAGCCTCGGCCATGTCTGTACCATGGCGTCCAACCCCAGTGGGGCTGGATGCGTTAGAGAAAACCACAGTGGACAGTGGGTCGTCTCTCAAGATGCGAACAAGTCCACTTTTACTGGGCCGAACCTCTCGCATATCGACTTCACCACCTTGGGGTGAAGTCTCCATTCCCCGGGCCTCAACCACTGCCTCGACAGGACGTCTGCTCCCTGATTCTGGTCCCCAGGGACATACATTGCTCTGAGAGACGACAGTTTCTCCTTGGACCACAGGAGGATCTGATGTGTCAGTCTGCACAGAGGGCGCGACCTCAGACCCCCTGATGATTAAAATACAAGACCACTGACATATTGTCTGCTCGTATTAGGACATGGTGACCGCTGAGATCTCAGAGAAAGCTCCTCAGAGCCTTGTAAATCGCTAGCATTTCTAGGCAATTTATGTGCCATGAGGAATGCTGGGCCTGCCACAGACCTCTCGCAAAGTGGCCGTCCATGACCGCGCCCCAACCCGTAAGGGATGAGTCTATCGAAACGACCTTTCGGCGACATGACACTCCCAATACTGGGCCTTGGGACAGAAACCAAGGTTTCCTCCATATGGACAGGGCACAAAGGCATCGGCGCGTGACCCTGATCATACGGAATGGATTCCCTCTCGAGGAAAACCCCTTGGTTTTCAACCACCATTGTAGGGGTCTCATGTACAGAAAGTCAAAAGGTATTATGTTGGACGCTGCTGCCATGAGCCCCAGCAGTCTTTGGAACAGCTTTACAGTGATAGCGTGGCCTAGTCCTATCCTGGAAACCATTGCCAGGATGGACTCGATATGAGCGGGAGAATTGTGCCCGCATCGTTGCCGAGTCCCATACCACCCCCAGGAACGTGGTTCTCTTTGTGGGCGACTTTTTCGTGTTGAGTCTCAACACCAAGCTCTGAATGTGTCCAAGGATGACATCTCGATGCCGAACCGCCATCTCTCGAGACTGGGCCAGTGTAAGCCAGTCGTCGATATATTTCAGCATATGGATGCCCTGAAGCCTCAGTGGCACTAGAGTTGCATCCATGCACTTGGTGAAAGTGCGAGGGGAGAGAGCTAGGCCGAACGGAAGAACCCGATACTGGAACGCTTCGCCCCAGGAAGCGAACCTCAGGAACTTCCTGTGAGAAGGAATGATAGAAACATGGAAGTATATGTCCTTTAGATCTATCGTGACAAACCAGTCCTCGTATCTGATTTGACTCACGATCGTGGGAATAGTGAGCATCTTGAACCTGAATCTCCTCAGAGAATGATTCAAGTGCCGCAGATCTAAAATTGGACGCAACCCCCCATCCTTCTTGGGAACTATGAAATACCGGCTGTAGAACCCGGACTCCCTGTGGAGTGAACTTCCTGTTCCATCACCCGACCCTGCTCGGGGTGCACCACAGTCCAGACCACCCCATTGAACTTCGGGGGGCGGTAACTGAACTGCAGCCTGTACCCTCTTTCTACTTTACAGACCCATGGAGATATATTCGGAAGGCATTGCCATGCACTGATATAATCTACAAAGGGAATTAGCCTCTCGAGGCTGACCTCGGGTGTTCTTCGAGTTTCGTTTATGATCCCCTGAAGCAGAACACCGGCAGGAAAAGATCAAAAACTATTTTCTATTTGCGGACGCTGTCACTGCCAGGCCGCAAGCCCTCGGGGCGGACACTGCAGCATGCAGCATTTCCTGAGGGTTCCGAGGTGGACACGACCTTGATCGCTCCAGCCCAGGGTGGGGGGCAACCCTCAGAAGCCCTGCGAAAGCTAGGACCTTTTTCCCGTAGCCTTTCTTGCCTGAAGGACGGTCCTCAAATCGACCTTTGGCTCGGCGGGCTTTGGGCGAGAGCGTCGCCTCTGTTGCCAAGGGCTCTAGAAGCGACACTCTCATTTTGTACCTGCCGGTACGAGGAGCTTGATGACGGCTGGGGCCGTCCACTCGGAGCAGCCTTCTTAGATTTAGAGCGGTGAGGGAGATACTGCTTAAAAGCCGCAAACTGCTTTTTCGCCTCCTGAAACCTGTCGACAACCATATTGACTGCATCGCCAAACAGGCCAGAAGGCAATATCGGGGCATTTAGGAGAAAGGCCCTGTCCTTTTCCTTCATCCCCAATAAGTTTAGCCACAAATGTCTCGTCTCTTTAAGGGACGACGCAACATCAGGGGAGAGGTAGCTGGCTAAAGCCTCTTCCACCTGAGGCATCGTCCCATAACCGTACTCACATGCTCCTAAGATGTTACTAAAATTTAACACAGGAAGGTTAGACAGTCGTGCGGAGTACGGTTTATTCCATGACTTACACAACTCATTGTGTAAGTCAGGAAAAAATGGTAAACCCCGGCATTGAGGCTGAGACCTGTGCTGCAGGATGTGCTCATCCAATTTACTTGTCACTTGCAGTTCCTGCCTTTCTTGAGGCCAGTTAATATTAAGTTTGGCCACAGCACGAGTCAACACATCGACCAGCTCCTCATGTGCATGTGAATGCAGTGGCGAGCTCTATGCAATTTCACCTGCCTCGATGCTGAGCACGTCTAATTCCTCAGAATCAGACAGCTCAAACATCGATTTCTCCTCCCGTGTGGAAGAAGCCGCTGCGCGGGCTTCCGCATGGGGAGTGAGAACATTGGAAGTGTCAGACGAGGACTGAGAATGTGCCACAGCAGTCTCGAGCCCTCCTGACAAATCCAATCTGCGAGCCCCACGATCTAAGCCGCCAAGTCGCCGACCCGAACCGCGAGGTGCGCGAGCCTGGCCGGCCTCATCAAATACAGCCAGGCGGGAGCGCAGCCCTCTGATCGGCAATGCTTCATAGTCCGCACAGGCAGCTCCCTCGAGAGCTGCCCGTGCGTGCTGCGCTCCCAAACAATAAACACACAGCTGATGTGTGTCCCCACTCATTAAAAACCTCGGGCAGGGATGAACACACCGCTTAAACTGTCACTCGCCATGATAATATATATGCTTGTGACAAATAACACCAAATAAGACACACAATGAAACAGAGCGCTTGCTGAAGAGCAAAAAGCTGACTCTGTTGTGTGCCGGCGTCCCTTTGTAGCTTCCGACTATGCCGTCACATGTTACGACATGACGCAACACCAATCAGGATTGGAATAGTTTCATTTATGCTTCAGACGCGCTACGCTGAGGGGGTTCCCCAAAGTGTCGTTACCGACGCAGTGTGAGTTCCCTCGAGGGGGAACCAAACTGACAACATCAGAACATTTGAAATCTATAGAATTCAAAGGGGCCTACAGGCTGGATTTGAAGATTTGGCTGCAGCCTAATATAATGTGTATGAACAGATGGACTTACCATTACAGAAGAGTTCATCGGAGTTATCCCCACAATCATCTCTCATGTTACACCAGGAACTGTGGCCGACACAGCGTCCGTTCACACAGCGCTTATAGCCCTTCTTACACACGCGGTTAGCTGGACACAAACACAGACCGATAAGAGTGGCAGGCCTTCAGAACCGCCATGAACATTCAGAATATCTCACACACACTCACTGCAGTAGGACTGCTTCTCATCTGACTTGTCTTTGCAGTGGGCCATGCCATCACAGGTGAGCGTGTATTTGATGCAGTCTCCATTCCCACACTCAAAGTCATCCATACTGCTGCACGACGTGTTCTGAGCTGAGAGACACAAGATAGCAGCTATTAACATACTGTAGTGCAAGCCACTATATATTCCTGCTTGTAGCATGTTGATCACAACCTCCTCATGTACAGCCATGTAGTGATATTTTGTCCAAAGACAGTGTTTACCCTGGTCCACTGATATATTGTTTTAGATTAGTAGCAGCTTTAGGATATAAACACAATAAAATTTTATTTGAGATATTTTTCTGAGTGGCGGCGAAGGGTTTTCAACAATCGGTAAGAAAGAGCAAACACGTCCGAGCTTCTGTGTGCCCTTTGTCTGCACATCGATCAGTGTGAATAAAAGACCAAACTAAAATTATAAGTAAAAGTACCTTAACTTGTGTTTCAAAGATGAACAAAACTTTTAACTGGGGCTGCTTCGACTAAAATTATATTGGTTAGTCGCAGAAAAAACCTGTTTGTGTCCACGATGGACAGATGGTTAACAGCTGGTCCTTGAGGTAATTACAGCATATCAGGCAGGAAATCATTCATTGACCTCAAATATAGCTTACTGTTGAAACACGCAAGTAGTAGCAACTTTACACGGCCGTCTGCTCTAACATCAGCCTGGATAAATGTGTGCTATTAGGCGCATATCCAAGCTATCAGTGCGCTACTGCATGACATGGAAGCATTTTCTTCCTGATAACAGAGAAAACAACTTAAAATACACCGTCATTTTTGCAGTTACAGAGTAATACACCATGATTCAAAACTGTCAAGGGTCGACTAGAAAAATCTTTAGTCTGAAGCAGCCCTAGTTTTTGCAATACGACAATTCAAATATGACAATTTCCATTTTGTGAACTATCCCTTTAAGGTAGCAAAAGTAATAAGAGTGTTTATTCCACCAGATCACCCAGAGATGAATGAGATTTTCAGTCTTGGTTCATATCAGTAGCTATGTTTCCATCTCCCTATTTTAATGCGCATTTTGAAGTATCACATGAGAAACGAGAGATGGAAACGCCAAATTTAGAATAAAAATCCCTTAATTTGCAAAAAAAGTTTTTACGCTCGCTTGAGGTGATTTTTGACTTGTGCGAAAAAGGGTTGATGCGAATAATGGGAGATGGAAATGCATTTTGCAAATAAATTCCTCCAAGCGCATTAAAAAATTAATGTGACTTTGCACTATGGGATGGCAAATCCCAACTAACCAGCAGACCGAACTCATTCCACAGCATCTGAAATGTTGTTATGGTCATTCGGAAATGCAAGAGCAAAGTCTTTCATCAAAGTATTTCTATATAATTGCCTCCCAGAAATGTCTTACACGACTGCGTTTCCCAAACAGCAGCATCCACCTCCGAAAGCAATGACAGCATTCATTATGTTTCGTCTGCTCGCTCTGAGGCGCAAGTCATTTATTATTATATGGAAACGATGCTTGTTCACAAATGTTTTATGCGATATTCCAGTTTTGCGCACAAGTTAAATTCGCAACTTTGGATGGAAACCCGGCTAGTGATGTAATTTACTCGCTATTGTCACTGTACTTTTGAGCAGGAACATTCAAACCTGCCTCTGTTTAAAGCTGCTTTGAGACTCTTTTCATCTCCATACGATCAGTTAACTGTGAACACTGCTTAACGAAAATACTTGCATATGCAGATATATATTGTATGAAGTCTGTGATTGGTTGGTGGTGTCTCACCTATGCAGGTGTTGTCATCCAGCAGTTTCCTCTCTCCGCGGCAGCTACAGTTGACCCGTCCGTCTGATGTGAGCAGACACAGATCCTGACAGCCTCCATTATTCACCCGACAGGGCGAGAACTCACCTGCGCGCACACACACACACACACACACACACAGGAATTTATCATCCCCAGAAGTCACAAGGAGCATTATGTGTACTCGTTATGCAGCCCTTCATGAAACACAAACAGATACAAATAACCCACTTAACATTCACTACCCACTTGCACACAAATTTACAGACAATTATTTCCAATTCACAGCACACAGATGTAAACACTCAAACAGTAGTTCTCACAGTGGTATGCAGATGAAAGTTACTACATAGCCAAGCTGCAGAAGTCTATCTATAATGTAAAAAAAGGTCTCGTCACATTTCACCAAAAAGATATGTATTATTACATTTTGCTGTAATTCCTTTTATTTAAATCATCATAAATGACAGAACAATTGTACCATGTATTTAATTCATTTTAAAATGTATATAACTGTTCTATTTTTTATGCATTACAGTAAATAGATTGTGAACTGGTGAGCTTAATTCAGGGCTCTACGTTAAAATCATTTAGTTATTAAACACATAATTCATAATAGATTCATTCCCAAATTAACGAACTAAACTACTAGATTTAAATATAAACTATAAAAACTGGTTTGAGATAAATTTTGATGAATATAAATCTTTTGCAACACTGTAAATGTCTTTACTGTCACTTAATGCATTCTAAATATAGTTTAGACAAACAGACAGACAGACAGACAGACAGATAAACAGATAGATAGACAGACAGACAGACAGACAGATAGATAGATAGATAGATAGATAGATAGATAGATAGATAGATAGATAGATAGATAGATAGATAGATAGATAGATAGATAGATAGATAGATAGATAGATAGATAGATAGATAGATGGATGGATAGATGGTCAACACAGGAAGTCAAATTTTTATTTCAAAAGATTGAGACAAATCCAGTTTTCCAGGATATGATCATTTGAGGATAAAAGGTTTTACTTTTACTTCAGATTTCCAAGTAAAACAGGGTATTTAATTGTAAAAAAAAAAAAGTTTAGTTTCTTCAAATCTAGCTGCTATTGGCTATTTGTTGGGTTTTGTTTGGGTTAAAGTTTTAGTTGGGAGGACAGTAATCGGGGGCTTCAGAGCAGGCAGAGATGCTGTCTTTGGGGGTTTGAGTGCTTGAGAATTGCTTCTATCACACTTAGATAAGCATGATGAAAGATATTGATTGTGTTACTCCCAAGCGTTATAGAGTTCTTCTCGGTTCTGTGGCAATCACAGATTACTTTTGGCACATAATTACATGGTTGAGATGACAGGACACTGTAAGGCAATCGCTCTCTCACACAGTTGATTTACAGTACTCTTGACCATGCTGCCATTACGGCCGTTCACTCACAGCTATTTGTATCATTGGCCACAGCGACGATCCCCATTGGCTGTTGTGGAATATCAGCTCTTAACACCTTCATGTCTCCACCAACATATTTGTCGGCTCTGAGGACGGCTCTGCGCACCCAGTCTGTCCAGAAGATGTGGTCACCGTACACAGCCAAACCGAAAGGATGCACTGGCTCATTCTTCAAAACCACCTACAGACGCCAAAACAGACAGAAAGGAACCATTTGGTTTGTTGAAATGTTAAAAGTTCTCTACCATTTTGATTTTTCCATTTGAGAATAAATGAACTACTTCTGAACTTTTTGGCTGGAATTATGCAGTAGTTGGGGAAAACACCTATTTAGGGCCCTGCCAATCAGAATATGTGTGATGTTTATATGATGTGACAAAAATGCCACTAAAATGCTCCTAAATTCAAGATGGCCCTGCACAATTAAACTAAAACTATTACAGCTATTCCCCCTAATTCACCCAAAAGTGAAAATTAAGCCATCATTTACTGAAAATTATTATTATTATTATTATTGCTGTACAGCTAAGTTTTTGGACTAGTGAGATTTCACTAAGCTACTAAAATACAATGAAATGTCTTACTGCACATCATGATTGCGGCTGCTCTGGACGCATTGGTATTTGACTTGTTGTAGTCACAGTGCAAGTTAAGCAAAACGGACACTCATGGGTGCAAGTTCAGACTTACATAACGGTGGGAGCCGTCATACTCGCAGCGCTCAATCTTATCAAGCGTAGCATCCGAGAAATAGAGCTTCTCGGCACGATGGTCGATGGCGAGTCCATTGGGAGTGCGGACGTCACTGCCGATAATCACCAGGACATTGGCTCCGGACAGCTGGGCGCGCATGATACTGGGTGACTGCTCATTCCAGTTGGTCCAAAACATCAAGCTGGGCAAAAGCAGAGGAATGTGAGTCGATGGCAAACATTGAGTGTGATATGATATCAGTACTGGCATCCTGAAAGCAACATGACATCCCTTCCAAAAGGGAATAGTTAGTGAATGTGAATATTACACTGTTTTGAATGTTGAAATAATGAGTTTGTTGTGAAATGAAAAGCTCACTTCTGACATTCATCCAGGACGAACGCCCGTGGGTGGTCGTCTCCTGACATGGTGACCACAGAGTCCCGGTCGAAAGCCCCCCAGCGGCTCTGGTCCACACTGTGACGGGTGATGGTGGATGTGGTGTAACTGGTCCAGAATAAAGTGTCCCAGGCCCGATGATACGCCAACCCCTCCACTGACCCAACATCTGCAGACAGAAACATATGGGGAAAACATAGTTAAAAAAAAAGATTTTAGAAATTCTAGACAAAATTTATCATGGAATTTGTCACAGGCCATTGAGCTGCTCGGTTGGTCTGCTTAGTCAGTATTGAAATTGTGATTATTTAACTTGACTTTGGAAACATATATTTACACATTTTAGAGTGAGAGAGAGAGAGAGAATATAAAATGTAATTATAATAGAATTCTAGGTAAACATTATTTTGTTTATTACAAAGCCTTTATCTGGCTGTTAACAAAGTTTTTTGTTTTTCTTACTTCCATTTGAACTAAAGATTATAAAATAAAATCAAAAGATTTTCCATTATAAATGTATTACTCTTAAGCTTTTGAAGGAAATAGCCTTTAAATTGAATTAATATTTCTTATTCATTTTAGTCAGTTTTACTCTGTCTCAAACGGCACTAAATATTAGTCAACAGCATTTATGTTGACAGAAAACTGCAAAATGAAACTAAATGTTCACATATTTTAGATAATGTTTATATAATTTAAACATCTAGGCATATCAACAAAAACCACGAAGACTGCTTTTGTTGTGGAAACCTGCTTTTCTGAAATACAAATACTACTACAGTATGTGTGCAAACAATACTGTCAATTCTTTATGCTTTAGGTATTTATTGCACGTGTTTAATGTGTTGTTACAAGAATAGCGCATTCACAATGTGATTTCACGTTCAGTCTAGCAAGTTGTAATATCAGTGCTGCATATACATCTGATTAATCTCAAATATCATTGATTCTCATGTGTCTTGGTGATGCACAAAGTAGAAAAAAGCATAATAAATCATATGGACTATGACTTGATTTTAATGCACTAATTAAGGCAATATTTGTGTCAGTTTTGGTGATCAGCAGTCACCTTCTTTCACTGTAAGCACAAGAGCAGCATGGACATTCTTCAGAATTTCTATTTTCATGTTTCACAGAAGAAAGTCAGTCAAACAGGGTTAAAACAACGTTGGGGAGAGTATATGGTGACAGATTTCATTTGGGGGTGAACTACCCCTTTAACAAATAAAAATAACAAAAACAGAGCACAACTAAATACGCGTGTTAGTCATGAGTCAATTATATCTGGCCAAAACAACCCTGAAAAACTGGGGGGGGGGGGGTTTTTGTTTGTTCATTCATTACTGATGACGGTTCAAAGACAGATGTGTAGGATGTAAGAACTGAAATGTTTTGTTTTTTTAAATCGCTAGATTTACGCCTGGCTTGAATTACATAACTGGTTCATAACCAGTGTAATAAAAACCACATGGTAAGAAAACAAAAAAGCATTTAACATATATAAAAAGCCAAAAAGAATACATATTGTAAATGACAGAAAGAGCTTTACTGCAAAAAAACAAAAAGCCCACCTTTACAGAAAAAATATGTTGGCAAGTAGATCATTTGTCTTATAAGTTTGCTGGATTAAACTAGTAAATAAATACTACATGACTACGTTATATCTAAACAAAGTATTAACTGAATGTATAAATTTGCTACATAAAAGTAAAAACTAATGGATAATACAGTATATTTGTACAGGGCAGTATCTATAAAATACGGTGGCAGAGAAGTGCAGAACAAATCACAATTCTGAAAAAAAAATTACAAATTACAAACGCAAATGCAAGTCTAAAAAACAAAATAATTCAGAAAACACAACAACAATTCAGAAAACATTATACTGACTTGTTATTTTGTTTTCGAATTTGTCATTGTGTTTTCTGACTTGTTATAATGTTTTCTGAATTGTTGTTGTGCTTTCTGAATTGTTATTTAGTTTTTAGACTTGCATTTGCGTTTGTAATTTGTTATTTTGTTTTCAGAATTGTGATTTGTCTTTTGCACTTCTCGGCCACCGTAATAAAATCTATAAAAACCAAACACTATTGTTCAAAACCACATTATTTCTGCCTAAAATAAGAGTAAATCAAACGAAAGGATGTATAGCGAATCTGGTTTTGATTGTTGTTTCAGACAGACCAACTTTTTCACTTCAGCACAAGGAAGCCAACATTCTCTCAGGAGGCATTTTGGTCGAGAGTTTGCAATTATCATAATTATCCTTCATTCATATGGTGTTTGTGGCAACAGAAGAATAAACAGATACGCACATCTTCCTTTGCTCAGTTCTCCTGCTGTGAGAACCAAATGTCTTATGAAAGAATGCGTTTATTGTGCTCTCACAAAGGAACTGGCCGTGACTTCAGACTTCCCAGTCCGGTTTGATTATGTGTCCACTGGCTTTGCGCTGTTTTCTCTCCAGCTGTGAGCTGGTGATGGAGAGTTGGTGCTGCAATCAAACCTCTACAAAACACTACTCCATATTCAAACACATGGACTTGTTTTTGGGACTGCAAAATAACTATACATAAACTCTATGACAGACTCTACCATCTTTTTATTTTCAACAATCTGAGATATCGTTGATGTCTGTACCACAAACAAATTTGAATTCCTATTAAGATACTATAACAGTTTTTAATTAATATTATGTATATAATAGGGCTGTCAGTTTAACGCATTTACTTAAAGGGGTCATATGATGCAATTTCAAATTTTCCTTTCTCTTTGGCGTGTTACAAGCTCTTGGTGAATTAGTTATGAACAAATAATGTGATTAAAATATTTTAACGCAGTTAACGCACTGGCCCCGCCCCCCAGACCTGTACGTCATCTTACATTTCATACAGTAAGACTATAGAATACACATATTAACAGTATATGTGTTAACAGATTTGAACTATACTTATGAAATTCATGTATTGTAAATATATTACTTTTTTACCAGGGACATTTTGAATTAATTAATATTTTCCGTTATCATTTTTATTTTGGTTAAAATTCTAAGAATTCTGTTGTGTGTTTTTGTCTTTTTTTATTATTTGTCTATATTGCGTTTATTAATTTTATGTCAGTTTTAGTTCCAGTTATTTTAGTACATCAAGTCTACATCTAGCCGAGAAAAAACAAAAAAAAGGATTAGAGAAAATAATAGAGAATTAAGGTAGAAAGACATCATTATTGGAAACTCACTCTCGACCACGGTCTTCCGGTCTGACCCGTCGTCATTGATCTGCTGAATATTTCCAAAGTGGATGTCGCTGTAGAAGATCCGATTGGCTCCTTTTCCGCCGCCTCCGCGGTAATCGAACGTTAGCGCGATGACGCTCTTCATGTGGTCGGGATCTTCAAACGGTTTGATGGGAGCGTTGAGGTTGTATTCGTCTGATAAGTGCACGCTCTTTAGTATCGTGCGTTCTGAGTACAGCAGGTATCCGTCGTAGTCACGGCAACTCTGACCGTCCTCGGCTAACATTCCGTGAGCGCATGCACACGTTCGCTGTCCGTTACCACGGTAAAGACACAGCTGCTGGCAGCCGCCGTTGTTGTTCTTGCAGATATTAGTTCCTGCAGAGAGATTGGTTGGAAAGATTTAAGAAATACTGCAACCAAGACACATCTGAATCGAGTTCATAGATTCAATGCTGTTGGCATTAGCACGAAAGCAATATGCAAAGTTTCAATCAAGAAAATATCAACATGTTGACTTTTATTTAAAACTGTTGTTTTGAACGGTAAAGAAAAGGAGAAAAATGAAATCTGAATATAAATAGTTTTTTAAAAAATTATTATTATATATTCATATAATAATAATATATTATATACAGTATATGTTAAAATGATATATTATTATAAAGTTTTTAAAATACTATTAAGTAGTGAAGCAGAGAAGTACAGTAGCAATAAAACAAACCAGTGCTATTTTAGTATCTTTGAGAATTTTTGATTGATATTAAGAGGTTTTTATATATTTATTTTTAGCTATACATTTTGAATTAGTTTATTTTTTTTGTATTTTCCATTTTAAATTTGGTTAAAGTTTTAGTAATATTTTGTTATTTTTTTATGTCTAGATATTTATATACATTTTTTATATAAGTATTAATTTGAGTTATTTTAGTACATCAAGTTAAACAAAATTAAAATGATTGCCTTGGCAAGTAGCTAAAGTACAATGAGTTTAAGATTTATGTTTTATATTATTCAATTAATTAAAATAAATGCATAGCCTACATACATGTACACACACACACACACACACACACACACACATATATA
>NW_015505599.1:334254-346904 GCF_001515645.1 Sinocyclocheilus grahami | reverse complement strand
ATATATATATATATATATATATATATATATATATATATATATATATAACCTGTAAAAAAAAAAAGGTAAATATAAACATGTCTCTGCATAATTTATGTTGTATTAGAGGTTGTTTTTTTAGCACATTCTTGCAAGAACAAAGTCATTTAAGACTCACCTTGTTGTCGCGCTCTGTTGAAGACCTTGATGTCTTTGAGTTGGACGCCGATGCCTGTCCTCAAACTTACTGAATCAGTTGCATTATCTTTACTGCCACGCTTTATTGAACCATTCGCATGAGTCCTAAAGAAATAACATGTTTTTTAATAAATAAAATAATAATTGGGATGTCCAATTTACATGTAAATATATATATATGTATATATATATATATATATATATACAGTTCTATGTAATACTTTTAACATATAGAAACTGGACACTTCAGCTTTAACATCATCTGGTTGAACAAAGTTCAAAGGCTTTTAAATAGGGATAGCAAATGAAATAAAGTTGTATTAAACAATGCAACAATGTTGGTGATGAGGAACGAATAGTTTCACGTGTACAAGCTTGCACTGACCGGTCGCTCCAGTATATGTAGCTCTCAAACACAGATACGGAGAACATGTCCATGTTGTTGCTGGAAAGCACCACCTCTCTGTTCTCGCCCGTCTCCAGCTTAATGCGCTCAATCTTATCCGTGCGCGCGTCACACCAGTACAGCCAACCCTCCTACAGGACACCCAGACCATGACCACAAATTTAGTCTGTGTTTTTGTTTAGTATGCATCCATATTGAGTCATCAGTTAATAAGAGAAATTTGCTTGAAGTTACTAGTACACATCTTCATGTAATATGCAGTTCTGTCAGGACCACTATCGTCAAAGATTATTGACAATTAGCATACAGTTTGGATTGGCGGTATGGTTCTGTTCTGGGCAAGAACTCCCTGCGCATCCATGCAATCTAGCATGGATGAGAGCAGGGAGAGCAGCGATAACCCGCCCAGGGTAAACAGAACAGAACCAACATGAATGCATTGCAGATATCGTTAAAGTTCAATAATGTTATGTACACATTTTAGAATTAGTCTGATTCAAAGAAGAATCAGAAGGCTGAATCCTGACTAACAGAGGAGGAGCTGGGGATGGAGGAGGATAATTAGCTATTGAGCAATGCAAAAACTGCTGATACTACTGAGGGTCCTTATATGTGAATGCTTAGATAGGTGTCGTATTCCCATAGGTTGATGGGGATCAGCTGAGAGTCAGCTGATGCGAGCTTGACTAACGTGACCTGCCAGAACTAACGCTATGCTTGACATTTTTCTCCAAACTCTAGTAAGCTGTAGAAAACATGTTAGCAATATGCTAAATCATGCTAAAACATGTTAGCATTGTGTTAATTCATGATAGAAACTTGCTAACACATGCTAGCAATGTGCTAAATCATGCTAGAAACATGCTAAAACTATCTATCTATCTATCTATCTTGCTGTCTCATATGGTCTTAAAACCTTCAAACTTCAAGCTTTTAAAACTGCTTCAAACATAAAATCTTCAGACTTCCAGTTTTAGAATTAGTCTGATTCAAAGAAGAATCAGAAGGCTGAATCCTGACTAACAGAGGAGGAGCTGGGGATGGAGGAGGATAATTAGCTATTGAGCAATGCAAAAACTGCTGATACTACTGAGGGTCCTTATATGTGAATGCTTAGATAGGTGTCGTATTCCCATAGGTTGATGGGGATCAGCTGAGAGTCAGCTGATGCGAGCTTGACTAACGTGACCTGCCAGAACTAACGCTATGCTTGACATTTTTCTCCAAACTCTAGTAAGCTGTAGAAAACATGTTAGCAATATGCTAAATCATGCTAAAACATGTTAGCATTGTGTTAATTCATGATAGAAACTTGCTAACACATGCTAGCAATGTGCTAAATCATGCTAGAAACATGCTAAAACTATCTATCTATCTATCTATCTTGCTGTCTCATATGGTCTTAAAACCTTCAAACTTCAAGCTTTTAAAACTGCTTCAAACATAAAATCTTCAGACTTCCAGATATTAAATCTACTTCTAACTTTCTGAACAGGCTTTTTTCAAGCCAACATCAGAGTTTGCCTTGTCAAACGTTATTATCTAGGTTTATTATTTTTCATCTTCATTTTCCAAGTGAAAATGTCACAATGTTCAGCTTTATTGAGCACTGGTGCCAACTGTCCCTTTGCGGCACCTGGTGGTGAATTCCTGAACGAGTTTCACATGTAACTGGTTTGTATTTACTAGGGATGCACCGATATGAAAATTTTGGCCGATACCGATAACCGATTATTCTTTATTTTTGAAAGCCGATAACCGATATGTTGGCCGATAAATCTATATCCAAATTGTTATATACTTTTTGAGAGCCTGATTACAAAAAAGGTCTCATCATTAAAAGCCACATCCCAAACACTTCAACATAAGCAGCCTAGTTTGAACAGTGTACGTTTTAAAAATATTTTTACTCTCCCATTACCAAATTTAGTCATAAAAAAGTCTTACAAATAAATAAAATAATGCATAAATAATGCAAACAAGTCACTGGACATCATTACACGTGTAAAGAATCAAAATGAATGCGCCACAGATCAATAAAACGGAATAGCCTCTGCACTGACAATAATTAAATGATTTTAATTACTAAACCATATTGTTGATGAAAATAATAAGAGAAAAATACAAGTGGTTGTTGTTATTAATAATAATATATCAATGATTTTGAAAAAGTAACAAATGAATACCACTGTTTTAAATAGCAGCCATTGAGCTGCACGTGCTGAAGCTGAAGAGCTGAATGAACACGGTAAACTGAAGCGTTTTGCTGGCAGCTTATTTAACTCAAGGAAATGCATCCTGAGATTAATATTAATACAACATAAACATAATATTACAACTTATATATGTACAAAATGACGCAGTTATTGCATGCTATAGTCAGAATGTGTGATCCTGTTGTGGATGCGCTCTTCCCATAACAACGCACTGAAACACAGCAACTAAACCCAAAGAATGCACAACGTTTTATTATAATAATGTTCTCATTAGAATGTTATATACACAACATTCCCAATCATAGTTATTAATGTTGTGCACTGCTGTTTGAGCTGCGTGCGCTGAGCTAAAGACGATCACCGGTAAACTGAAGCGCTCTTTTAACTTAACCAAACGCATTCTATATGAGATAAATCAGATATACATCAAATAAACACAATATTACAACGTACAATTGCACAAAAGGCTGCAAACGAAGAGCGCACATCTGAAGTGTCTCTGAAGGAAATAATGCATTATTTATCGGCTTTAAGATATCGGCCAAATTTTCTTATCAGGCCGATACCGATAACAGAAAAAATGAGCATTTATCGGCCGATACCGATATGGTGGCCGATATATCGTGCATCCCTAGTATTTACCACTGCGGCGGATGGAAAAGGTGGACAAAGTGAGGAAAAACAGTATAAATAAATGAATAATCGAACATGATTCATTTTCAATTTGGTTTAGGAATGCAAATTCAGAACGTTTGATTAGGTCCAATTCATAATGATATTCAGTTCAATTCAATTTTGATGATCAAGTAAACGAGTGAATGATTACACCCCTAGTGCTTACTACACAGGGTTGACATAAATGTGCCCTACGCACCTGATAATCAATGGAGATGCCGTTGGGCCAGCTAATACTGACGTTCACCAGCACGGCTCTGTTAGATCCATCCAGACGAGATCTTTCTATGCGTGGATACTGTCCCCACTCCGTCCAAAACAGATACCTGCACACAACCAGCCATGAGGAGATCACCTTCATTCATGCCGCAGAAACGCACAATAAAAGACAGGAAGTTACTCAGATCTCACCCTTTCTCAGGATGTACAGCAATGGCCCGAGGTTTGTCCAGTCCTCGGGAGATGACCACATATCGAAACGAGCCATTCAATCTGGCAACCTCAATCACATCAAAGCCCTGGTCCGTCCAGTAGATGTTTCCTACAGTACACAGAGGAACAAGGCAAGGTTTTGCTCATCAGTATTGTAATAAAGTTCTAAACGCACCTGAAAGTGTCTGTGCTTGAGACTCACCGGCGATCCAGTCGACAGCGATGCCCTCCACACGGCCGATGCCGTTAGTGATGATGTCCTCTCTCCACGTCTGATCTCTCTTAGCTCTGCTGATGGTGCTCAAACCCATGTCAACCCAATAGATGGTGTCATTATCTACATGACAACAGAAAGAACACACGTATGAATTATTTAAAAAAAATTAAAGACAGTTACTGGGGAAAATATTAATTTTACAGTTCTGGATACATTGTATATTGACACCAGAACCTAAAAATAACTCATGGCTGTTAGATAGTTGCTGGATGTTATTCCAGCAATGCTAAATGATACAATATAATAACAGATATGGCATGAGATCATCTGGCTGCATAGCATCCTTTGAGGCCACTACAGTTTTCCCAATATCAGAATCCCAGTAGATTTCAGGAACCGGTATATTTTTACAATTCTTGATACTATTTGAATATCCTAAAATGTCACAATATATGCTACTGAACTGAACATTTTTTTTGAAGCAACAGAATGTAGTCAAGCAATTCATAAACAAACCAAAAAATAAAAAATGCTTCCAGTAATTATTAAAGTACATAATAATAAAATTCATTCAAAGGCAAAACTACAGGCAAGAGAATGAATTATAAACAATACACAAGGATACAAATGAAGTAAATTACATCACAATGTATATAAGAGACGGGGTGCTTTTTGAAGCCAAAATATATACTACAACAGCAAAAAAACAGACTGGAACATATTCATATAATTTACTGACAGACAAACATAATTCTTTACTTTTTCCAGCCCAGTTTAACACCTGATCATATGTGGACCACAAAACCAGTCATAAGGGGTCAAATTTTCAAAATTGAGATTTACACATCATCTGAAAGCTGAATAAATAAGCTCTCCATTGATGTATGGTTTGTTAGGATCGGACAATATTTGGCTGACATACAACTATTTGAAAATCTGGAATCTGAGGGTGCAAAAAAAATCTAAATATTAAGAAAATCTCCTTTAAAGTTGTCCAAAGGAAGTTCTTAGCAATGCATATTACTAATCAAATTTTTTTTTGTATATTTAAAGTTTTAATATATTTACAGTAGGAAATTTACAAAATATCTTCACTGAACATGATCTTTACTTAATATCCTAATAATTTTTGGCATAAAAGAAAAATCTATAATTTTGACCCATACAATGTATTTTTGGCTATTGCTACAAATATACCCCAGCGACTTAAGACTGCTTTTGTGCTCCAGGCTCACATATTATACCACTATTGTACATCTGAAAACATGGGGATTATGAATCATTAGTGTTGAGACTCACCGGCATGAAAATCAATCCCGACTGCGAGTGATGTTCCTGAAACCGGTACAAGGGCATCGGATTTGTCAGCGGGGTCCAGTGGGATTCCTCTAATGCCCTCATGAACAGAGTACAGCAGGAAAGAGCCCACACCTGAAATCAACATTTTAAAATGTAATTCATCCCTGTGATCAAAGCTGAATTTTCAGCATCATTACTCCAGTCTTCAGTGTCACATGATCCTTCAGAAATCATTCTGATATGCTGATTTATCAATACTGAAAACAGATGATGCTGCATATATTATGTAAACCGTGATACTTTTCAAAAGAAACGTTCAAAAGAACAGCATTCATTTGAAATGAAAATCTTTTATAACACTATATATGTCTTCAACGTCACTTGTTGTTGACTACAAAACGTTTTGTAGAATCTTTAACTAATAAATTGAGATTTGGAGAAAATCTAGTTAAACCTACAGTGTTGAACTGACTTCTAATATTATTGAGCTGTTTTCTGCTCCTCTGTACGTTTGGTATGGTGTTTCCAGCTGTTCTCTGAAGGAAATGCAAACACTGTGGTCTATTGTACCTACATGCAATTTTTCCTAAAGGAAGTGACACATAATTGAGAGTCTGAATGTCAGGTGTGTGTGTGTGTGTGTGTGTGTGTTCGTACCCTCACAGGACTGCTGTCCGGTCCTCAGGCTGTATCCTGCGGTGCACATGCAGGAGTGGCTGGTGGGAGACGTGGGCAGACACAGCTGAGAGCAGTCACCATTGTTGTTACTGCACATGTTTGAACCTGATGATACAACACACACAGTCAAGGCCAGCAAACTCAAGTTTAGCTAGAGGACGGATTTCAGTACAAACTGTCTAACAAACCACCCACAATTCAGTTTAGCCAGAGGTCATCTGCACTAACTCTGTAAAGTAATGTGACATAAACATTTAAATTAAGGAGTAGTTATTGAAAACATGCTGAAAAAGTACTAAGCCTCAGGCCATCAAAGATGAAGAGAGCAATGTATCATTCCATCATTGTCTCAGCAATGGATACTCTGCAGTGAATGGGTGCCGTCAGAATGAGAGTCCAAACAGCTGATAAAAACATCACAGTAATCCACAAGTGATCCACACCACTCCAGTCCATCAATTAGCATCCGGTGAAGGGGAACGCTGCGTGTTTTTAAAAAATAAATCCATCATTATACAATTTTTAAGACTTTGACGTTTTGGAGTCAATAATCCATAATATTGCTTTCTCCAGTGAAAAAATCATCTGGTCTGAATCAGGAGAGACATCTGCATAGATGAAGCACTGTTTACAAACCAAATCTGATCAAAACAGATCTAAACAAATTTGTGGGTGGATTTTGATGTGAGAGGACAACAAGGGATGAAGTTTTTCACTGGAGGAAACGTTAATATTATGGACTCGTATTTTAGCCAAAGTTAAAACACTTTAATGATGCATTTGTTTCATACAAACATGCAGCTTTTTTGTTTCACAAGATGTTAACTGATGGACTGGAGTCGTGTGGTTTACTTGTGGATTATTGTGATGTTTTTATCAGCTGTTTGGACTCTCATTCTGACGGCACCCATTCACTGCAGAGCATTCTCTGGTGAGTAAGAGATGTAATGATACATTTCTTGAAATCTGTTCTGATGAAGAAACAAACTCATCTACATTTTGGATGGCTTGAAAGTACGTACATGTTCAGCAAATTTCAGTTTTGGGTGAACTATCGCTTTAAATTAAGTCAAGGTCATTATTTTCAGCCCAAACAATCCTTTTTTCAATGCTAATGAGGCTCAACGTAGGCGCAAGGAGCTAGCCTAAAAATTGCAATTTGCACTCGGCACAGATTATTTTGGCTGTCAACTGATTAATTCCTTAGACACTGCATGCAGTTGATTCTTTAACCTGTCTGCACGGTCTCATTGTAGATCTTCATGTGCATCATGGGAGACGTGCTGTTTCTCAAGACCTTCCAGTCTCCTCCATCACTCTTATCACAGGTGCCGATCTCATCCGTGCCCTGATCCGCCCACCACAGCTTATCCCCTACACAACAGCAGTCAAAACATTAGTACTTCAAAAAGACAGCCAATGAAACAATCAGTGCTGTATTTACCCATGATAGCCAGCGCAGAGGCTTTGTTCAGTTTGCCTTTGACCGCGTCTAACACCTCCAGTCCTGATCCATCCAGCTTACAGCGGTTAATTGTGCTGTTTCCTGAGCTGATCCAGTACAGGTGCTCCATGTCGTAGTCTATGGACAGACCTGCAGCACAGACACAGACCAACAGCTCAAAAGAATGCAGATGTGCTTTATAATTCTCAATGGTTTCTGAACTCTTTAAAAATGTTTTACTGTTTTATACTAAAGCACTGCACAAGTTATTATAAAGAAGGTCATCAGTCACATTGTGTCTCATTTACCAACCACACATATAAACATACAGGTAACAGTTTACAATAAGGTTCCATTTGTTAACTACATTAGTTATCATAGTTTCAATACTTCTAAAACAGTATACATTATTAAAACTAATAATTGCTTCTGGTAATAGTAGTTAATGGATCGAGCTAGCATGAACTATGCATTTTTAACATTGAAAAAACATTAATAAATACTGTAACAAATGTATTGCTCATTGTTATTTAATGTTGGTAATGCATTAAAGGGTTAGTTCACCCAAAATGAAAGCCTGTTATTTACTCACCCTCGAAGCATCCTAGGTGTATATGACTTTCTTCTTTCAGACGAATCCAATCGGAGTTATATAAAAAATTGTCCTGGCACTTCTAAGCTCCATCATTGCTGCGGGTGTTTTTGTTCAACAATCCAAAACACGTTAAATAAAAAGCGCGCATCCATAATAAAACATGCCTCACACGGCTCCGGGGGGTGAATAAAGGCATCCTGTAGTGAATCTATGTGTTTTTGTAAGAAAAATATCCATATTTCAAACGTAATAAACACTTCTCTCTCACTTCATCTAACTGTGGTACGTGGAAGCCGTTCCGGCGGATGGCGGATGACGTAGGACGTCGGTGTTGCGTGATTAGTGACAAACGCAGAGAGAAAACAAAACAAAATGCCGGTCATGAATTAGAAGTACAAACCGAGGATTTGTAAGGAAAAATGTCGGAGGATTTCGATATAAGCCAAGAGGAGACTGGTTTTCCTTTGCTAAAGTAAGGCAACTTTTCTTCCTTTGCTCCTGTGATCAAACTCGCGAGACTAGCATTTCTCAGAGGCGCGCACGCTGCGCATACATGCTACGTCATCCGCCGGAACGCCTTCCGCGTACGACAGTCAACATAAGTGAGAGCAAAGTGTTTATTACGCTTGAAATATGGATACTTTTCTTACAAAAAATGCATGGATTCTCTACAGGAGGCCTTTATTAATGCCCCAGAGTCGTGTGAGTCACGTTTTATTATGGATGTGCGAGCTCTATTTACCATGTTTTGGACTGTTAAAGAGAAACACCCGCCCACTGCAATGATAACGCTTGGAATAGCCAGGATAATTTTTAATATAGCTCCGATTGGATTCGTCTGAAAGAGGAAAGTCATATACACCTAGAATGCCCCACGGGTGAGTAAAACACAGGATATTTTTAATTTTTGGGTGAACTAACCCTTAACCCCTAACTCTTACCAGACTGTGTGTGAATATATGATCAAACCAGTATCACAGTATATCCACTTGTTATAAAAGACACACTTTGTAAACTCCATTAATCCTGCAACTGTTCTACTAGTGTCAGGATACACAGACTCGGTTTGGTGAATGATTTATTGTGGAAATCAGAGCATAAGGTGAGCATATGGTAACAACATAGCGAGGGTGAGCAATAATGTCCATGGAAGGAGGTGAGTAGCACCACACACGCACTTATGGATCTCGGTAGCTTAAACATAATAAATGGCAGTCTTATCTTACAGGGTCATGGAGAACACAAGGGGAGCTGGAGACTGGAGGAAGAATCAGTAGGGAGGGGTATATATTTCTCTTGCAGGTCTTATTAGGCGAACAGTGGGAACTGGAGACTGGAGAAGGAGATGAGGAAGAATCCACAAGGTGAGAATCCAGATGAGCAGAGTAACAGGAGTAGTCCTAGTCATAGACCACACAATCATCGAGTGTGTAGTGCAGACCTCACGCCTAACAGAATCCAACCAGGGACAGAGGGTGGGCACCCGGGTGTGGATGAGATGACTGGTTGGAAGCAGGACACCTGGGTGGTGCAGACAAGATAGGACGCCATAGAGGAGCAGGCAGTACTGGACACCAAGGAAGAGTTTGCTTCAGAGATGAGGAAGAATCCACAAGGTGAGTATGCATGTGAGCAGATCACGGGAGTAACAGGAGTAGTCCTAGTCACAGACCAGACAATCATTGAGTGCGTGGTGCAGACATATATAGGGCTGAGGTGATGAGTGTCGAGTGCTCGCAGGTGGAAGCTAGGAAAGGTGCTGGGAAATTTAGTGCAGAGATAACAGGTGATCGTGACAGTACTCCCCCTCCTGGAAGGTGTGACCCCACACCTACAGTAACAGAATCCAACCAGGGAAAGAAGGTACAGTAGGCAGTACTGGAGGCCAAGGAGGTGCTGGTGGTAGCAGGCCACCCATATTTATAGATTAACCCCTCATGGCTGTGAAAAAGGAGCTAGGGACACAGGGAATACAGGAGTTAGGAACGACCTCCGTGGCCATGACAAAGGAACTAGGAGAAAAGGAGATCTGATCAAGCTTTGTGGCCGTGACGAGGGAACCAGGAAAACAGGAGATTCATTGCCCTTAACTTTCTTGAACAGCCACCTCAGCTGTCCGGGTATAGACCCCCAGTTAATGGTGCAAATTTTCTTGGAGAAGATTACGGGCATGTGCGCTGCCCAAACACACATAAATGCTAGAGCCATTAGAGACAGAGCAGATGTTAATTCTGGTTCAGTTAGTCACTGGATCCAACTTTGCTGTGAACACTAAGCTGGGCTCTGGGGCATGAACGGACGAACTCAGGGATTTCACTGTCTGGATCAGACTAGGGGATTCATTTGTGGACTGGCATGTCTTCTGGGCAGGAAGGGACTTGAGATTCTTGAGCCTAAATGAGGAAAGAAGTAAAGTATATGATATAAGGTGAGTATACATGTGAGCAGATCACGGGAGTAACAGGGAGTAGTCCTAGTCACAGACCTGACAATCATCGAGTGTGTGGTGCAGAAATATATAGGGATGAGGTGTTTGAAGGCAGGTGACAGTGATTATCAAGTGCGTTCAGGTGGGAGCCAGGAAAGGTGCTGGGAAATGTAGTGCAGAGGTGACAGGTGATAGTGAAAGTACTCCCCCTCCCGGAAAGTGTGACCCCACGCCTACAGTAACAGAATTCAACCAGGAAGGGAGGGTGGGCCATGGAGGAGCAGGCAGTACTGGAGACCAAGGTGGTGCTGGCGGCAGCAGGCCACCTGTATTTATAGATAAAGCACCCATGGCCGTAGCAAGGGACCTAGGAAGACAGGAAATACAGGAGTTAGGATTGACCTCCGTGGCTGTGACGAAGGAACTAGGAGAAAAGGAGATTTGATCGACCTCTGTGGCATAGGTATCCGGAGGCCACACAATCATCGAGTGTGTGGTTCAGACTCGGCTGAGGTGATGAGGTGACAGGTGTGTGTGCAGGGGGGAGTCAGGAAGGGTGCTGGGAAATGTAGTGAAGTGGTGGCAGGTGATTGTGACAACTAGTTTTGTTATTTTTTATTACCTCAGCTTAACAAGTGTTTTATCTTCCTTGACTAATTAAACACAGGGCTCAACAGTAGTGATTCAGTCTGCTTGCCCAATCAGGCAAGGCCCCACATAATTTATACAGTAAATACATTTTTTTATTTTTTTATTTTAAGAATGTAAAGTTATAATTATATATTTACATACATTAAATCTATTAATTTAAGAATAATACAAAATAAATAATAAAAATTGCAATCATTTTAAAATGTATCATTTAAAATTCATTGTTTTTAATATTTTATGTATTATACATAATTTTATGTATAACAAAATTTGATAAGACTCGTGATGGCGCTGCTGATGGCTGCCTCCGTGGCGTGCTCCGCATTTGTTTTTATGTTTTTGTTAGTTTGTCCTGTCTTTAGTTATATCCCTGCAATCAGTTTCACCAGAGACGAATTGATGAACATTCGGCAGTACACACCACCCAATATTTAACCGGTTTTTGTCTATTCTGATGTTTTGCTGGACATTGTAGTTGGCGGAGGCAGTGGTGCTGATCAAACGCTTCAGGACGCACAAGCGTGGGAAGCGAGCCGGCGCGCTCCTGAAGCTTAAACACCGTGGACTTCAAACGGCGCTGCCTAGCATCCATCCAGCGAACCTCCGCTCTCTACCCAAAAAAACGGACGAACTCCTTCTGCTCTCCCGAATAAACAAGGATTTTTCACATTCTGTTGCTCTGTGTTTCACGGAAACCTGGCTGAATGACGCCATACTGGACAACGCGCTACATCTGCCGGGCTTTCAGCTGTTCAGAGCGGATCGCGATACAGAATCAACGGGGAAATCACGTGGCGGAGGGACATGCTTTTACATCAATGAGAGGTGGTGTACAGATGTAACTGTGTTAAAGAAGATGTGCTGTCCCGATCTAGAAGTGCTCTTCATTAACTGTAAGCCGTTCTACTCGCCACAGGAGTTTTGCTCGTTCATTCTCAGAAGTGTCTACATACCACCGAAAGTGCACCTGAGCCTGGCTTTACAGAAACTCGCTGATCAGATCACAGAGACGGAGCAACAACACCCGGACTCTGTTTTAATCATTCTCGGGGACTTTAATAAAGCAAATCTCTCCTGTGAACTGCCAAAATACAGACAGCATGTTACATGTCTCACCACAGCTCACTCTGATCATCAGAGATCACTGTTACACCACAATAAAGGATGCATATCGCTCTGTCCCACGGGCAGCTTTGGGGCTCTCTGGTCACTGTTTGGTTCATCTTATACCGACCTACAGGCAGAAACTGGCATCAGCTAAACCTGTATTAAGGACTTTAAAGAGATGGACTAATGAAACAGAGTGGGTTTTACAAGCCTGTTTCGACCTCACTGATTGGAGTGTTTTTGAAGCTGCTGCAAACGATCTGGACAAGCTCACAGAGACTGTAACATCTTATATCAGTTTCTGTGAAGATATGTGCATTCCTAC
>NW_015505599.1:296620-332738 GCF_001515645.1 Sinocyclocheilus grahami | reverse complement strand
ACACCCGGACTCTGTTTTAATCATTCTCGGGGACTTTAATAAAGCAAATCTCTCCTGTGAACTGCCAAAATACAGACAGCATGTTACATGTCTCACCACAGCTCACTCTGATCATCAGAGATCACTGTTACACCACAATAAAGGATGCATATCGCTCTGTCCCACGGGCAGCTTTGGGGCTCTCTGGTCACTGTTTGGTTCATCTTATACCGACCTACAGGCAGAAACTGGCATCAGCTAAACCTGTATTAAGGACTTTAAAGAGATGGACTAATGAAACAGAGTGGGTTTTACAAGCCTGTTTCGACCTCACTGATTGGAGTGTTTTTGAAGCTGCTGCAAACGATCTGGACAAGCTCACAGAGACTGTAACATCTTATATCAGTTTCTGTGAAGATATGTGCATTCCTACTAGGACTCATTTAACTTACAACTAGGGTTGGGTATCGTTTGTTTTGTTTTTTTCGATACCGGTGCCAAATCGATACTTATTTAAAAAAATAAAAATAAAAAATTCCCCCCAAAAATGATGGATTGGCCATTAGCACTATAAACACATGATGTCTGTTTCATTCATACTGGACGCCAGAGGGCACCCTCGCACAGAAATTCCACATATCCAATCACAAAAGTAGCGAACTCATGACCCTCCAGGAAATCCCTTATATGGACAAAGGCATAGCTATTATATCTGTAACTGAGCAAACAGAACATATAAACGTTTTGAATGATAAAACAAAGACAATAAACACTCGCCTGTGACAATATAGTTTATCTGTGTTATTTAAGCAATCTCTGGTATTTTCATGATAATTAAGTATAAATAGGGTGACCATATTTTAGTTTTCAAAAAAAAAAAAGGAGAGTAGAGGGTGGGGTTCGTTCGCCTAACAGTATATGTAGCAAAGTTTGTTTGTTTTTTTGCTTATTTTGTTTTTATAATAAATAAAAAGAAAACAAGTAGAAAGAATAGAAAAACAAAAAGGAATGCTAGTGTTAGAGGGTAATTTTTAAATAAAAATAAAATAATTCAATAGAACAGAAAAATAACAGATAATGTTTGTGTTAGAAGGTCATTATTTATGATAAATAAAAAGAAAATAAGTGGAAAGAATAGAGAAAGAAGAGAATGCTAGTGTTAGATTATCTTTTTTCTTTATAAATAAAACAATTATTTAGAATAGAAATAGAATAGAGAGTGCAAATGTTAGAGGGTCAAGTTTTTTAATTAAAAAAATCAAGCAGATAAAATTAGAAGTAGCATTAGAATAGAGAGTGCTAGAGTTAGAGGGTCAAATGAAGATGAAAGAGATGTGTTTTCAGCCGTTTCTTGAAAATATTAAGGACTCGGCTGCTTGGATTGAGCTGGGCAGGACATTCCACCAGGAGGGAACAGTTGATGTAGAAGTCCATGAAAGTTTTATCATAGGTAGAATGCAAAATGTTTCAATACAAGCATTTCAATCAAATGTAATTTATGCAATATTTCAAACCTTTAACCCACTTGGGAAACTCAACCCATGGCAACAGTTTAAAAGTAAACCAATTCTGTGGAAAAAATGCGGACTTGGCTACCCTGCATCCAACAAGAGCTACCGGAGTCAGCTTTGACTGATCACAGGTCAAGAATAAGGAGAGATGACTGACAAGACCATGCTGGAGTATTTACTGCTCTACAGATCCTGAGCTCATTGACAAATATCTTGTAAGATGTGCTCCCTTTACACAGAGTGCATGTGATTGCGAAATCTAAAGTGAAAGTAAACCGCGCAAACGTTCATTCAAAAACATTTAAATACACCACATCCTGAGAGAGGCTCCCTGATGCGCCAAAATTATATACAATATTAGAATGTTTAAAGGAGGGGAACTGAAAATCGCGGGAGTGAAACACATGTTGCGGGAGCAGGCGGCAATGGTCAGAGATTCAGCAGGAGTGGGATTAAGAAAACAACCAAATCCCGGATATTTTGGGCAATTAAGAAATCCCGGCCGGACGCATTTTTGTAGGTCCAAAAAGAGGACATGTCCAGGGAAAAGAGGACGTATAGACACCCTAATTTATAATCTATTGCTAATCGATGTATTCTTTTTAAAGTAGCTGTAACGAATCAGCTCATGGGAAATATGAATAATTAACCATAACTAGTTATAATTAATTATGAATATTTTAGATCCGCTGTAGATATTTAGCTGACCTCTCAGGGTCAACTGTCTTGTCAATTCTAAGAACGTTAATTTCCTGGTTAAGGGAAATAACTTTCTTACTGTACAATTCTAAGAAAGCTTGTAGCATAAATCTGCGAGATTAGTTACTCCGGTTATGAGCAAACAATGAACATGTCAAGTGTGATACAAGTAAGGTTTTATTAACTACATAAACACTTAAACTAGTCCAACAGACTACATAAACACATAAACTGGTCTAACATACACATCCACACACACACACACACACACACGCAATTTTCCTTATGGGCAAGGAAGCGATTTTCTTCACCTAAATTCCAGGAGGTCGTAAACGTATCGGGTGTCGGCATTGCTATGGACCAGGGGCCTGTTCAGCTTCCTGGGGTGTTACAGAGTATTTGTTAAATCTAGCTAACAAAATATATATTGTGTGTTTGAGTGGTCCAGACGCTACATAGCATTTGGAACATATTTCTGCCTCATTCAGTGACAAGAAGCCTGGTGTTGTGGTAAAAAGGTTATAATGTTCTCTTTTGTTGGACAACATGATTAGAAATGTAAATAAAATTAGGCATTTTAATTTAAGCATGTTTAGCTTAGTTAACGGAAGGCTACCTGCTGCCATCAGAGCAAGTGTAATTACTGCTCCTCGAATGCTCTCATTCCCCGAGTTGTGCTTTTAAATCGGAATGTGAAACCTTCATGGACACTCTCGTTATTACAAAGATGTGTTGGATTTGTATTATTAGAGCTTTCCGACTTGAGTTCACATGCATCTGGAAATTATTTTTCATGTGCAGTGCCAGTGATGATGCTTCTTGCATCCGTTTCGGAGAACCAGAGGACAAATATTTCAATCGATCGCTCAGGCATGGCACCGAAATGAGGCACCGAAATCTCAGTTTGGATTCGGTTCTAGTACATACCGGTTACATAGGTACCGGTGCCATATTGGTACCAGGTTTCGGTACCCAACCCTACTTACAACAATGACAAACCATGGTTCACTGCAAAACTCAGACATCTCCTTCAGGCCAAAGATGCTTACAGGAAGGGGGGCAGAGTCTTGTATAAACAGACCAAATACACACTGGAAAAGGAGATCAGAGTGGCAAAGAGGAATTATTCTGAAAAGCTAAGGATTCAGTTCTCTTCCAGTGACTCAGCATCAGTGTGGAAAGGTCTGAAAGACATCACCAACTACAAGACACATCCCCCAGTACTGTGGAAAATCAACAACTGGCAGATGATCTGAATGAGTTTTATTGTAGGTTTGAAAAATCACCCCACACCCGCTCTGAACACCTCTCCACACAATCATTAACACCTCCTGCAACCCCCCTCTCCCCCACACCTGAACTTCAGATCAGCAAAGATGATGTGTGCCAGGTCTTCCGGGAGCAGAAGAAAAGAAAGCACCAGGCCCAGATTGTGTTACACCAGCCTGTCTAAAAACCTGTGCTGACCAGCTGGGTCCCATCTTCACACAGATCTTCAACAGATCACTGGAGCTGTGCGAAGTCCCTTCATGATTCAAACGCTCCACCATAATCCCCATCCCAAAGAAACCCAAAATTACAGAACTAAATGAATACAGGTCTGTGGCTCTAACATCTGTGGTCATGAAATCATGAAAACTGGTGCTGGCCACCTGAAGGACATTACTGGACCCTTGCTAGATCCTCTTCAGTTTGCCTACAGAGCAAACAGGTCTGTGGGCGATGCAGTCAACTTGGGACTGCATTATTTTCTGCAACATCTAGACAGACCAGGGACTTATGTGAGGATCCTGTTTGTGGACTTCAGCTCGGCTTTTAACACTATCATCCCAAACCTCCTCCTGCCCAAATTAACTCAGCTGTCCGTGCCCACCTCCATCTGTCAGTGGATCACCAGCTTCCTGACAGACAGGCAGCAGCTAGTGAGGCTGGGAAAATTCTCATCCAGCACCCGCACCATCAGCATTGGCGCCTCTCAGGGATGTGTCCTCTCCCCACTGCTCTTCTCCCTCTACACGATTGACTGCACTTCAAAGGACCCCTCTGTCAAGCTCCTAAAGTTTGCAAATGACAGGTTAAAGAGCTGGCTGTCTGGTGCAGTCTTAACAACCTGGAGCTCAACACGCTCAAAACAGTGGAGATGATCGTGGACTTCAGGAAAAACCCTCCTGCACTCCCCCCATTCACCATCATGGACAGCACTGTAACGACAGTGGAGACATTCAGGTTCCTGGGCGCCACTATCTCTCAGGACTTGAAGTGGGACACTCACATTGACTCCATTGTGAAAAAGGCCCAGCAGAGGTTTTACTTCCTTTGCCAGCTGAGGAAGTTCAGCCTGCCACAGGAGCTGCTGAAACAGTTCTACTCTGCTATCATTGAATCCATCCTCTGCACTCCAATAACTGTCTGGTTTAGCTCAGCTACCAAATCTGACCTCAGAAGACTACGTTGGATAGTCCGGACTGCTGAGCGAATCATTGGTATGACCCTCACTACTCTCCAAGGACTGTATTTATCCAGAATGAGCAAAAGGGCTGGCAAAATCACTCTGGACCCTCACATCCAGAACACTTCCTCTTTGAACTGTTGCCATCTGGTCGGCGCTACAGAGAATCTTCCCTCAGACAATCCATCTTATGATCACTTGACAATAATTGTGGAACACACAACACTATTTATACACTTATATACTTATTTTTCTAACACACATACATAGTTTACATTTCGAATTTGCACATAATATACCTGTACATACAAAACTGTCCATTGTAATATACCTGTACATACAATTGTCAATCTGTATATTGTTATTCCCTATGTACTTGTACTATTTTTATTCTTTCATTATCTGAGTTTTTGTCCTGTCACTGTCATTCTGTTGCACTGTGGAAGCTTCTGTCACGAAAACAAATTCATTGTATGTGTAAACATACTTGGCAATAAAGCTCATTCTGATCCTGATTTTAAAATTATTTATGAATTATACATTTTTCACATAAATTATGTTTTTTCATCAAATGCTAAGTTTAAATTTTGCATTAACATATCATAATATATCACATGATACTTAAAATATTACTTCTAAAAAGGTAGAAGAATGTAATACACTGAATCAACTGATCCTCTCATGCTGGTAAATGGTTGTTTTTAGCTCAGAAGTACACAAAGGAAATAATAATTAGGAGGATTCTAATATTATCCCCATAAGTAATGTATCCATCTGATTAGAGATACAACACAGTGCAATCATGTAAAAAGCTTTTTGAGCCTGAGAGGGAAATGACCCAGAGGACAGTGTCTTCTGTCTCAGCTGTCACTCACCCACTGGTCCTTTCTGATTGGTGAAGATCATGGTACGGTTCGTGCCATCAGTGTTGGCCATGCTGATGTTATTTCCATCAGTCCAGTACAGTTTCCTGGACATGAGACAGTTAAGAAAAGAAGAATGTTAAGCACGTTATATCCCTTCACCAAACATTCAACTTAATTAACCAGAATAAAATTGAAATCACAATATGGCCTTGTGCAATTATTAAATCATGATTTAATTATTTAAGCAGCATGTGCTGAGTGCTTCAAAGTGAATGTGCTGCAGTGGTGTTTTTTCTGCAAACGAATCGGTGAACAAATCATTTTAAATGAAAAATAAATAAAGTGATTTCTGGGTTACCAAATAAATATTTATATTAATCTTGTGATAATTAATTGTGTCATTAAGAATTATTATGAACCAGGGTTATTATAGTTAACTAAAACTAAAACCATTAAAAAACTGTTATTCTGAAATAAAATAAACATTAACTGAAATTACATAATATATCAATGATACTTATATATATTATATCAACGATACTAAAACAACAAACATGGTGCATGTTTAACTTGCAGGTTTGATTTTTTTTTTTTTTTTTCACTCCATGATTTTACTATATTTCATTACATGCTTTATTGCCACCAGCGTGATAGACAATAACAAAAAGCAGTTTGGGCATCAGGTGTCTGTTTATGAGTGTCTCCTGTACAGATAAGTTTTTGGTATGGGCCACATTTAAAAACTCATGTGGAAAGCTTCTTAAATATTTACAATTTTTTTTATTTTTTTTTTGTGTGTGTGTGTGTGTGTCTTTTTGCTGCATATTAGATATATTTTTATCTTTTTCCTGCAAAAAACAATCTAATGGAAACTTTCCTAAAGCCTGTACTCTACGTCATTTTGTCTTCCAGTAAAACATGAGAAAACCAGAGTGCATGTGGTTGCATCCTGTTTTGCATCTTTTTTCTGCCTTTAGGAAGTCAGATGTGTTCTTGTGTTAGCGTTCTGGGGTAAATGTCACTAGTGTTTGTGGCACGCGTGGACTCACCCCAGTATGGGATGCAGCACGAGGCAGTAGGGTTTGTCCAGGCCCTGAATAACAGCGTTCTTGAAGGAGCCGTCCAGTCTGGCGACGTTGATCTGTTTCTTATTGCCATCATAGCTGGTCCAGAAGAGATTACGTGACACCCAGTCCACCGCCAGACCATGTGCGTTGGGAATATCTGATCACACGCAAGACACACAAAATAACCATTTCCAGATATTAACTCTTTGAATCAATATAATCAGATGACAGACAAAGCAATCTAAACATTCAGTGCATTTCCACAGGGATAAACATCTGGATGAAGAGAAAGATGTGTAAGTCATTATTTCATCATAAAACCCAACATGTCTGTAATTTGGTTTTGAGGGCTGTGCTAATTTTACTTAAACAGCACTCTCTAAAAACACACTTGACTGTAAACACGACAGCAGTTCTGCACTGTAAACAATGACTGAGATTCTAATACACACAATAACATAAGATTTAAACAACAACATCCTTATATTCTAAAGTCTTGTGTAAATTATGGGATTGAACTCAATGGGATAGTTCACCAAAAACTGACATTCTGTCATCATTTATTTGCACTCATGTCAATGTTTTTTTGTTTTTTTCCCCCGAAAATCTTAGAAATCTTGTAGTTGACAGAATGACCGACTTCTGAGAAACACAAAAGATTATATTTTAAATAATAGTTTATTATTTAAATAAACTGTTTTTGTCCATATAATGAAATTCAGTGGGGTCCAACACAACACTGGCTTGCACTGTATGAACAAAAAACACTAAGACATTCTTCAGAATATATACTTTTTGTGATCCACAGAAGAAAGAAAGTCATACAGATTATACAGATGCATCTGTCATTCCGACAACCATGATTTCTAATTTTCCTCTCAAAACAAACTGGGTATATTCTACAGTATATGAAGCCAATTATGCTTTTAATCCCACTGAATAACTAGTCACAATTACATTTGGTACATCATAACCAGTATCTGCTTTGAAATTTAAACTTTAAACTAGAGCCCGACCGATATGGGTTTTTTTGGGGCCGATACTGATACCGATATTTGGGAGTAAAAAAAGGCAGATATCGATATATCGGCCGATATTCTTTGTGTATATTATAGTACAGTACCAGTCAAAAGTTTGGACACTTTCCCATTCGTGTGTCCAAACATTTGACTGGTACTATATATAGAATACAGTATATACATAAACAGAATATATATACACATAAACACATTTTTTGCAATGATCACTCAGATGTGGTGATCAAACACTTATAATGACGTGACAGAGATATGTAATGATGGAGGCAGGGCATTTAACAATTTAACAATAAACTTTATTCAAAATGAGTCTGACAGTGCACTGAACAGTAAAGTTGAAGTTTATTCAACTTTATTCCGTTGAAGTTTATTTCACTTTGGAACATTCATTCACGGATTTGCGCTACTGTCTTCACACACAGACGGAACTTACTAGAGAAAAGTGAAGTGTGACATAATATACCTCTGTAAATAAATGTAAATTCATGTCTCGCGCACTTTAATGCCCTTTGAATGCAACATGTACGTTCCCTTGGAACTGGAATCATGGCGGAATATCATGTGAAGTCCACTTCGCAGGGCACTTACAGTCGAATAAGACCACGTTTGAATGCTGATGCCTGAACAAGAGACCTCCTTACTGAAGTGAAAGTGTAGGCTGGTGTCTCGCGAACGTGCCGGCGGATCTCCACCAAATTCGGGGGATCCCTTCAGCTCGAGGAGCCCTCTCGAACGCCCCCCTCCACTGTCGGTAGCCCCCCAGTCGGCGCCGGACCTCGAATGTAACCGCTCGTAACTCCTGGACCCCGGGGTCTATCGACGCGGGGGTGGTCTCATTCGAAAGAGGGCCTCGAGACGTACACTCGATTCGCGTTTGAGAGGGTTCCTCGAGCTGAAGGGATCCCCCGAATTTGGTGCGGATCCGCTGCACCGTTACAGAGATATGGCCGTTCAAAGTTTAAATGGTTTTCCATTGACTTAAAGGGGGTCATATGATGCTTTTTTAAAGATCATTATTTTGTGTATTTGGAGTAACAGAATATGTTGACATGCTTTAATGTTCAAAAAACACATTATTTTTCAAATACTGTACATTATTGTAGGTCCTCTATGCCCTGCCTCTCTCAAACGCTCGTTTGCTACAAAGTCCCTCCTTCCGACAAGCGCAGTCTGCTCTGATTGGCCAGCTGACCCAGTGCATTGTGATTGGCCGAACACCGCAAGCACTCGTCGGAAATGTAACGCCCCTTACCATAATCACAAGCTTCATCTTTCAAAATAAATGTAAAGACAGTAAATGATGTCATTAGTTTTACCATCAGTAAAACATTAAAGCATGTCAACATATTCTATTACACCAAATAATGATCTTTAAAAAAGCATCATATGAACCCTTTACATTTTTTTTAGAGTATTTAAACTTCTGATTACACAAAATGTAATTATGTGCTAGCCAAGTAATGCTGAGAACACTGTAGCAGTCAACATCAACCGCAGGATATTAAGTGCGATTAAGTGTCCAGCAATGTACATTTCTAATATATAGTCATCCCAGGCAGCAAAAGAACAAAGTAATTCCCAAATTAAACCAACCCAATAAAACACACCAAATAAAAGCACTGTTTGAAGCAGTTATTTTCTGCTGTACAAGTGCAACTTTTATTCCAATCAAACTGAAGTCAGACTGAATGAATGCTGTACCTGCAGACACCACCGTCTCTATTCCTGTGCCGTTGATGAAGGCCCTCTTGATGGTCTGAGTCCGAACATCAGACCAATAGATGCGCTTCTCCAGAGCGTCGTAATCCACAACCGTGACGTTGTCGATGTCAGGGACGGTGAAGGAGATGATGTAGTTGTAGTATGGATTATAGATGTCCACTCCTCTTATCTCAATCTGACGGGCGTACAGCAGGAACTGACGCGACTCTGGAAGAGAGACAGAGACACCCGTCATGACTGGGGCCAACAAGGAGAGAAATCAAACCAGTCATAAGGTCACTGTGAAAAAAGATTCCCCCGTGGTAATGAACGTCAGCAGGCTATAAAGATCCACATGGGAATGTCAAACTGAAACATAAATCTATTCATCCAATGCATATTGTAACGATCCCGGGGATCCAGTACATATTCAGACCAGATGGTGGATCAGCACCTAGAAAGGCCCTCTACAGCCCTGAAAGACAGCAGAGACCAGGACAACTAGATGAGCCCCAGATACAGATCCCCTGTAAAGACCTTGTCTCAGACGGCCACCGGGACAAGACCACAGGAACCAGATGAGGCCTCTGCACAATGTGACTTTGCTGCAGCCTGGAATTGAACTGCTGGTTTTGTCTGGTCAGAGGAGGACTGGCCGCCGACTGAGCCTGGTTTCTCCCAAGGTTTTTTCTCCATTCTGTCCCCGATGGAGTTTTGGTTCCTTGCCGCTGTCGCCTCTGGCTTGCTTAGTTGGGGACACTTCATTTCCAGCGATATCGTTGACTTGATTGCAAATGATTGCAAAGATACTACTTAAACTGAACTGAGCTGGATGATGACATCACTGAATTCAATGATGAACTGTCTTTAACTGAAAAATGAGTGTTTACTATTGTCACTTTGCATTATTGACACTATTTTCCTAATTAATGCTGTTCAGTTGCTTTGACACAATCTGTATTGTTAAAAGCGCTATATAAATAAAGGTGACTTGACTTGACTTGTGTCTGTTGTTTTGTAAGGACTTTTATGTTGATATGTATTGTCAGTTTCCATTATCTCTGTTCTTCCTTCCTGTGTTTGGTTTCTGTTTCTTTGGATTACCTAGTTAGTTTCTATGGTTCCCATCATTAGCCACACCTGTAGTTAATTATCCCTGATTTCTCTGAGGATTTGCTGTAAGCTCTTGTGTTTCAGTCATGGTTTGTGAGTCATCGATGTTTTTTGGTGTTTTCTGGAGGTTCTTGTTTTGCCCTTCGTGGTTGTGTTCATGTGGACTATATCACAGTTTGATTATCATTATTCAGCATTATTTTAATGTTATTTATATACTACTATAATAGTTTTTTTTTAAATATTCATTAAATATTTTGAAATAGCTTTTATTTCTATAATTTCATTTTTCATTTTTATATGATTAATTCCAGCTTGGTTTTTTTCATACTTTTGTTATGTGGTTAATATGTTTTTTTATAATTTTATTATAGCTTCTATTTATTTGATTTCAGTTTCTGTTTAGTCATTTATATATTAGTTCTTTAAACTTATTTTATTTTAGTTATAGTTTATCTATTTTAAATTCTTGTTTAAGTTTCAGTTTTTAATCATTTTTTTAGGGGCCAATCACAGGCACCTATTGTATCCATTAGTTTTTTTCTTCTTCTTCCATTCTGGAAGTCTATGGCAGCCCATAGAACCACTTGTTGCACTTTTTTTTTTTTCTCTGATTCACTGGCTCATGCCAAGTCGAATGCACAACAAAATTTAAATTTCTACAGGTTAAGATTTTTTGTAATTTTGAAATGGTTTCCTTATTTTTTTAGAAAAAAATTTTTTTCACCAAAATTGGCTCTGATCATCTTCAGACAATGCTGGAAAAAAGTTATCAAAAGATTTCCATTAGACCAAACCGTTCTCGTAAAGTGTTTTAACGAATATAACAAAATTCATGCAAAAATGAACATGATGCTATATCCCCACAATGCTTTAGCAGATTCTGACCAAACTTGATATTTGTTATAACAAGCATGAGCTGAGGGCACATGAGTAGTTTCGGCACACAGCACCACCTACTGGTCAAAAGATGTAAAAAATTGACATTTCTGCTTATAACTTCTGAACAGACCAAAAATCATAAGATTCGGAACGCCAGCAGCAGGGTTGGAGAATTAAAGACCATTTCTTAGCTCTTAATTTGACCCCTTAATTGCTGCGTGCATCTATATTTATATTTTATTTCATTATTTCATTTAACAAAAACATATTTTTAATAGTTTTAGTTTGAATTAACATTATCACTGCTAGTTTTAATTCATGCAGGACTCTATAAAAAAACCCATTTTAAAAAAAGCAAGATGTAAAACTGCATACAACACAGATTCCGTCAAGTTGCGAATAAATCAGAAGACGAGCTCTAGTTCATACCGTAGCAGGTGTGGTTGTCCTCACTCAGTCTCATGAGGTGTGGGCAGGCACAGGAGAACGTCTGATGGTAGTTGATCAAGCACAGGTGAGAACATGGGCCCAAACCACCGTTAGCAGCACACGGGTTCGGCGCTGGAGAGAGATGAGCAGTGGTGAGGTATTGAGCTTTATTGTGTCATTACCACCTTCAAATTTATTTGCGCCACCAAGAAACCAAACCAGCTGAGACAGGAACCAATGATAGACTAATGCAGATTAATTGGCAAGACGTTTGGCTATTTTGAGGTTATCGGCATTTGCGCTTATTTGAATGATTCATGATCTCTATCTATGCTGTTTGATAAGGGTAGGAAGTATGATGAAAAAGTAAGTAAGAATAAGAAATCCAAAGGTTATGGGTTCAAAGCAGATAGTGGAACTTTTGAAAGCATGTCCAAACCAATTCATCCCGTGTATCTGCTCCTGTCAGACATGAATAAACAGATGTCTGCCTCTATAAGATGAAGTCGCTGAGCTAAACTATCATGACAAGTTTATTCACATGCTGCTTTATTAAGCGCCAAACACTATCAACACATGTGTACATCAAGCAGACTGGCTGCTCCCTCAGTTTGACCAGTGATCTTTCACAAAATTTAAGTTTACTCAACAATTAATAAAACAATAAAACTTGAAATGAAATGAAAACAAAAAATGAAATGATCTATGATGTCCAGACAACAAGGCTGTAGCTCAAAGTGACACTTTATATTGAACACTGTGGTGTCTGGAATCAATTTAGGGGTGTTTAGAATGAAAACTGATCAAATTAATCACTAGAAAACGTCTTCAGCGTTACATGTATACTTCATGAGGATCCCAGAATGCATTGCGATGAGCTCAAAAATAATTCATGAAAAATGCACAAATTTTCCAAATATGTGTGTTCAGAGTATCTTTTGCAGTTAAGATGACTGCTGTTAGCTTAGGAACATGCTAACATCCCAAGAGCTAACTTCACAAACCAGTTAAGCTCAAACCCGACCCCACAGTCGAATTCATGGCATCAACAATAGATTAGACTTCATGCATTCAAAAATCACAGACGCATCTGATGACAACAAACAGTACTGCTATCTATCAATATGTGCTACCAATGCTATACTAAGGTTAAGGATAGGAGTTAGTATTTGTTTCAGTTTTATGTAGACATTCAGCACTGTTATTGACATGAACAACGAGGTTTGCATTTAACTGGTTTGGGGGGAAATCATGGTTTTGGAATCCATTAGAATCAAGCATTTTGAATCAGTTATTAGATGGTAATAACTTCGATATATACCACTGTTTTCCTTTGCCGTGTGAAATAGCCATTAGTAACATTGCTATCAAAGTAACTTTGAAATAAAGTTTGAAGATCACCTTGCGGTTGTCTAGATGGGTGGTACACCTGCAGATCGAAAGGTTGCGTGTTTGTTCTCTGAACCACAGTGACATTGTTTCCTGTCCATTTGTTGGCCTTGGCCAGTGTGTTTGTGCGCCAGTCTGTCCAGTAAACCTCTCCGCCATACATCGTCACAGCGAACGGATGCGAGAGATACTCATGTCCTCTGAGCACCTCGATCAGTCCCGACCCGTCATACTTGGCTGAATAGATTGCATCAGATCTGAGACACAAGACATAAATAATTCATTTCTATGGTCATTCATTTCTGATAGGAAGCACACTCTCTGATATTAGGTAGATTTTAGCTACCAAATTTACAAAACTTTAAATTCCAATCCTGCAATCTTTCCAGCATGCCTGAACGAACTATTCAAGGTCGTCAGGATCACTAGAAACTTCCAGGAAGGTGTACTGGAGCTGGAACCAGGAGTGGGACTGAACATCATTGGGTTTGGTTTGTTCTAGGACCACCAACTTCCATTGATCCAGGAGCTTGTCCGTAAACCACATTGGCCTTGTACACACTGTAAGGTTTTAGGAGCGACAACCACATTTAAATACGGGAGTGACACCCCTAAATTACAGTTTCGTTTGTATACAGAATAGAACTCACTTTCGAAATTGCGACGATTGACACCATTGTGTTCTTAGCAACGTTTTGCCATCTCACGCATATAGAATATGCTATTTTTGACCAAATAAATATTACAGCTGTAGCGTCTGGACCACTCCAACACACAATATATATTTTGTTAGCTAGATTTCACAAATACTTTGTAACACCCCAGGACGCCGAACAAGACCCTGGTTTCATGGTAACCCGATACATTTACAACCTTGTGGAATGCGAGCCGGCTCTCATTCTGCTTTCTCCAGAAACAAGGGGTACAAATGCACAGGAGAAATGGACAACCATAACATATTTCCTGTCGTTGAGCTAAATTCGCTACACAGCAACCAAAGACTCATCATGTCTGGTGATTTTAATGCAACCACTTTCGACAGAGCCGTCATTATTTGTTTATGTTTGGAAGGCTACTTTTCAGAGCGCGCTCTTTAAGTATTGCCTTGTCCACTTATTACAAACATTGAATATTAAAGATGCTGTATGTAGGATTGACACCAAATGGTTGAACTAGGCATTGCAGTCCAAATTCAAAATATCAGAGAGGGGTTTTTTTTTTACCCGGCCCCTCCTCCCGAGACTTGACGCACACGCAGGTTGCCAGATTGACGACACCAACAGGAACGAGTGCACATGACGATGAATGAAATGAAATACGCTGTGTTTTCCTCCAACTGGCAACCCGGGGTGCCGAAATACAATTGGGTAAACTGGCAGTGGGCGGGTTACACAGACCAAAACAAAGACAGACATTCCGTCCCGGAACGCACATTTTCAAAGGAGAATAACTGACTGTTGCATTATTTTTCAGATAAACAAGTATGTTAACTTAGCATGTTTCTTAAATATCTGCAAACATATTATGATATTTGTATGATTTAGTAGAGTCAAAAACTTACATACAGCACCTTTAAGTGTCTTTGGACTCAGCAAATAAAGCAATCCAGTTTATGGAGTTAATAAAGTAGGCAGGTGCAAGTTGTGATATTCTGGTATGTGGCTTATTTCCAAGATACTGTGTCCGGATTTAAGTTTACTATAGGCTTGTTTTTATTTGCTGTTTTCTTATAACAAGATCTGTCAACACAGAGTCAACATGTAACTACATAGAATTTCTGCAAATGCTGCTGTCACTACCTGCATTTTTCAGGAGTCAATTCAGTTGTAGAATGCAGTAAATTACTGCCGCAAATTACTGAATTGCAGGTGTACAGAACAGGATTAAGTACTAAAAGGTGAATTAACAGCCAAATTTAGCTGCAGTTTGTACGTTTATGAGTCTTCAAATGTTACCTGGCATCTATCCATAGAATGCGGCGCTCCAGATAGTCCACAGTCAGTCCATTGGGCCATCCTCCACTGCCCGTCTCCTTATGGATGGTGCGTCTGCCATGTCCACTCATGGATGCAGCCTCTATCCTGGGCATTGTGGCATCCCAGTCTGTCCAGAATAGGATTCTACAGAATCAAAGGACAAATGAGGGCTTTTTTAATGCTGCTGTCAAAAGTGTTCTGGTCCCAGCATTCTTTATAGAGCTTGTATTCTTTTGTTGTTTGGAAAAGGGCAGAATCAACATTCTTTAGAATGTGTTTTGTATTTGGAACAACATATGGATGAGTAAATGATTTCCATTTTAATTTTTCAATTTCACTCTTTGATGAACTATTCCTTTAAGAGCACTTGAAACATTCAAAATTAAAAAGTGACTACACAGTGAGAACATAACAGGTCTCAGAAATCAAAGTACAACAATTCTCCAGAATTAAGCACCTACACAGGCATCTTACAACATTGTTGTTATTAGCTATGTTTTCATCCACCTATTTTTATGCGCATTTTGGGATATCACATAAAAAATAAAAAAAACGCTGGATGGAAACGCCAAGATGCACATAAATTCTAAAAATGCGCATAAAAAACATACAGTATGTGCTCAACTAAGTAGGATACATTTCTTATTCAAGATGGAAACACTTTTACCGAATAAATTCCTTAATGCGCATCAAAAAAGGCGTGATTTTGCGATGGGACAGCATCAAACTGGACTAATCAACAGACCGATCTCATTGCACAGCATCTGAAATGCTAGTTTTGTTGTTCTAAAATGCTTGAGCAAAGTCTCGTCAAAGTGCTTCGTTATAATTAACACCCAGAACTGCATTCCCAAACAGCAGGCTCTGAAAATAAGATAACATGACTCTGCATGCTCTGAAGCTCATCATATATTGTATACAAACATTATTATATACAGTGCCTTCTCGGACTGTAGCAAATTCTTTTTTTCTTTGTGATATTTAACGCAAGTTAATCAGGAAGTGACGTGTTTTATGCGATATTCCAATTTTGCGCATAAGTTTAATTTGAAACGTAGCTATTGTTAACAAAAAAAAATCGTTTAAGTTTTCAAATTAAAAATATTTTAAATAACGTTTATTACTTTCGTTTTTAACAAGAAATAAAATTCAATATAAACGATGAAAAACTTAAACCTACAAAAATGAAGATGAAAAATGTTACTTGGCTACCTAAAGTCAAATGTACTTACTGAAATATAGAAATACAGAATAATATAGAAATATATCAAAAATATAATATTAAATAAGACAAGCACATATCAAAAGTACTAAAACCTCAATTAAATTTAAAATGAAACCTGAAAATTGGAACCTAAAAATGAGATCTAATTCAAAATGTTGATAAATACATGAGTGTGGCCGCTGGTGCGAGTGCTAATGAGCTTCATGAAGGAGCTCCGGAAGGAAAGCGAGGTCAAGGCCTGGGAGAAAACAGCTGCCACTTGTTTTGTTTATTATAAGTTTGTAATTAAAGTTTATGTTTATGTTGAGCCTCCTTCTTCCTGTATCTATGAATCATCCTACAAGTACATAAACACTACTACAATAACACAGTTTAAAAAACACGATATCCTGATGAGGCTCAATACAAGTTTCAGAAGTAAACTTGGGCTGCTTACCCCTCTCTGGGGTCCAGGGCGATGGCCCGCGGGTGCTCCACATCTCCAGCTAGTAGAGTGGTGCGCATGGTCCCGTCCAGTTTGGCCACTTCGATCTGATCTAGGTTACTCTCCACCCAGTAGATGTTTCCAGCGATCCAGTCTACAGCCAGACCCTCAGGAGTAGCTAATCCATACTGGATCACCACGTCAAAACTGGTCAGCGCTGCTGTGCAAAATAAAAATGAAGGAAAGAGAGGCAAACAGAAAACATATGTATGGAAAAAAATTTGTACCTAACTATTAGTAAATTGAAAAGGTCCATATTATAATTATATATGTGTTCATTGGCTGAATTCATCTTGGAGGGATTAAAAGGCCTGAAATTCATGCATTTTAAAACACCACAATTCCTATATATACTGTACACATAACTTACCACCGTTCTCTGACAGCTTTCCACGGTAAATTTTGTCCTCAACAACATCAGTCCAATAGAGCGCGCTCTCGTTGAGGTGGAAGTCGAGAGCGATGGTGTTCCTCAGGCCTGGCACCAGCACGCTGAACTCTCCTTTGTGCAGATCAATCCGTCGGATCTCATGACGGTTGGAGAAGATGATGAAGGGTTTAAATGGATCTGGAAAAACAATGAACTCACTGAAAGAATGCCATAACTCATGACTAGCTAAAGTAAGGTGCTCAACTGGGCAAACACTCTGATATTTTCCAACATCATCTGTTCCACAACATGTCTGTAAAATGATGTGAGACTGGCAATCCCATACATGCCTGTGACGTTACCTCGGTTTATCTAAAAAAAAATTATTTCTGAAAGGAATGTGAAATACGTCCAGCAATCCATAATTCATCGTTTGATTGGCTGAGTGGGCTGCTGTGCCTCTTCCTGTCACAGTAAATCTTCAACCCCACCTCCTTCTTCTGGCATTTGCATTCTTTCATTACAAAAGTAAACCACCTATTATGCTGCTAAACAGTTCCTCGTCATTTTCTGCATTTGTTCTGTCACACACCAAGTCTTAAACTAAAACCTTCTTAGTAGGAAAACAAAATCAACCCCAGCTGCAATGATTTTACAGAAGACCACTTCCTATGTGCGGGTGAAAGTGTTGCTCCAGTGCACATTGATGTTATCTTCTGCCAAACATTGTGAACCACAACCGTTTTCATATCTGGTCTAGTTTTTCACCAGCCTTTACCGATTCTTTTTATCTGTTTGTGGATATATTTTGGGATATACTGTCAAACAATTACCAACCCAAGACAATTTCAAGCATCAGTGCTTATGGCAGAAAAAAGGGGGGAAAAAGCATTTCTAAAGGCCAAAACAAAATAAAGCAAAAAACAAAACCATCCATTTGGATTTCACAGTTTTAACATAAACTAATAACATACTAACAAACAAACTAATAAACCTGTAAGACGTATAAGACTAAACGTAAGACTGACAAATATGCATCACATTTATTAGTTTATTATCACATTATAAGTTTATTCGTTTATGCATATATGCAGTTAAAAAAAATAAGCCTGCATGTCTTTTAGTAGGCTTTGGAAGAGCTGATCTCACCTGTGCTCTTGCAGCTCTCCATGTCAGGTTCGAGGGCCCAGCCATCATAGCAGGAACATTTCACATTGAACTTGTCCTGCTCACAGCGCTGGCTGCACTTCAGGTGTTTGGCACAGAAGCCCTGGATCTGACACGTCTTGTTGTCAGTGCCCAGTTCCATTCCCAGTGGGCACGAGCACAGAATGCCCTCACCCGGGGCCACTGTGCAGTTATGACTGCAGCCACCATTGTCCAGAGAACACAGATCTAAACCAAGGAACAATGCAGTTAGATGGTAAAAACCTAGGCTGAAAGTATTTAAAACCCTTCACATTAACATTATAATGCCTACCCCTCCCCCCAAAAGAAATACAAAATTAATTCATTAATTAACTCAACTGCGGGCCACTCAAAATATAGATGAGTTTGTTTATTCATGGCAAGGCCGCAGTTTAATCACTGTAATGATAATAATGAGCTGTATTCGTTGACGCACACACACGCGCACACACAGAGATCGCACTGTGCACAAACAGAAACAGTCAGGAGCACAGCAACTTGTCACCGCTGCCCTGCGACTTTTATTAATAAAATAGCTCCGATATTGAATCACTACATTATATTTCTCAGCAACAAGGGCAAATAGCTGTTTTTGAAGTAACTAAACTCACAGCTTCATTGTTTGTAGAGAGAGACACACAGACGCAGGTAATTCACACATGCGACTCTCTCTGTCTGTCTGTCTCTCTCTATCTGTAAACTGCCATATTTTAGAAAAAAGTCAAGCAGTTGCATCACTGAATATAGCTGTCAATCATTTAACATTTCTATCGTATAACAGTTGACTTCTATTAAATGTTTTGCAGCTTCCAGTTTGGCAGATTGGCCATTTCTAATTATTGGGCGGGAATTGTCCCCAGCCTCCAGTGTCTATGGTGATTACAGCCCTAGTTCATGAGAACACATTTGGAGAAATTTAGCCTTACATCACTTGCTACATCACTTCACAAGATGTTAATTGATAGACTGGAGTGCTGTGGATCACTTGTGGATTTATGTGATGTTTTCATCAACTGTTTGGACTCTCATTCTGATGGCACCCATTCACTGCAGAGGATCCAATGCTGAGCAAGTGATGGAATGATAAATTCTCCAATTCTGAAGAAACAAATTCATTTACATTTTGGATGGCCCGGACATATTCAGCAATTATTCTTTACAAATATACTATTCCTAAGTTAGATGTATAACCAGGTCTATAAAGCAAGGCTTTTTTTTACTTACAGTATACTTACAGTACCAATTATACAATTAATATTTGATTATAATAAGATATGTTTAATAATATAAATTCATAAAACTATGAACAGAAAATGCTTTATTTCCATAAATTATAACTTTACTAGAATTTTGTGTAATCGACAATGCAGCTTTTAAAAACATCGATAACAGTATCAGGCACCAGTAATTATGTACTTCATCCGTGTCCTGCTAGTGTGAGTTTCAGTCTGCACTCAATGAACATCATCTCAGGCTGCACTGAGCCTCATGTAACAGTGATGAATCTTACCACAGAGTTTCTCATCGGAACCATCAGGACAGTCGTCTTTGCCATCACACAGTTTCTCAGCAGGCAGACAAATGCTGGTGTCATTAGCACACACGTGATGGGAGAGTTTACACACCAGCGCCTCACAGTTATCTTCATCAGAGTTATCTTCACAATCGCTGTCACCATCACATACCCAAGCCTTACTGATACACCGCGCTACATAACAAACACACAAAAAATATGTCTGTTAACATGATAACTGACAAAAGTAGCGAATTACAATGAAGACCTTGTGATCATGTGAACTATGAAATCTGGGAAAGATCTCATCTTCATACATTATAAGGTGACTCATTCTTTTTATTTAAATAAATAAATAAATGTTGAAGCAATTTTGCGTGATGACCTAACTGATTCGGTCAATTATTTAGATAAAAAAAATAAGTAAATAAAACATCTGAATAAACTTCTATTATAAACTGAAAACCAAAGAATGCATTAGTTTATTTTATTTTCTTATATAGCACATTTCTACTGCCTTCAAAGCAGCCCAAAGTGCTGTGCAATGCATTAAAAAAAACACATACAATAACAAACACAACATCTTAAAAAAAGAAAACAAACATTACATCTCTCCTAAATCATTAAAAGAGAGAGACATTTTATAAGAATGTATTATTATTGCCTCACCTCACTTGTTTACTGAGATATTTTGCATTTAATTCTGAAAAAAATTTACCAAGATTGTAATGATTATGACCCATTCACTCGTAAACTCAGTCTACTTATGAATCACTGAATCTCAAGATAAGACGGAATTAGTTTTCTGATTGTTCTGAGAACATCAGACCATTAAATTGAGAAGATATAATGTATAATTTCTTCAACATTACCAGAATCCCTGCAGCCAAACTTTACTGCAGGATCACACATGTGTGTCACACCCTCGCAGTTCTTCTCATCGCTCAGATCCATGCAGTCAGTGTCTCCATCACACCGCCATCGGAGGGGAATACACAACCCGTCCACACGACACTGGAACTCATCTGTGTGACAGCCACCGGGAGGTCGGGTTGCTGTGGAGAGAAAAAAAGAGGAATTAAACAGAGATTGTATGGCAATATGTAGTATAAACAACTACACAATCCATAGGTTCATAATTTTCATACAAGATACTTGGTAACAGTTTACACTCTGCAAAAGATCCCAGATAGCGTAGCTTAACCTATAGAGAAGGAGTGTTTAAATCATATGAAAAACCATAGGTGTACCTCAGGGTTCGGTGCTTGGCCCTCTCCTTTTATCAATACACACCACATCACAAGGACCTATTCAGCCAAACTGATTTTCCTAGCAGTACTACACCAATGACAAACAGCTCTAGTTTGAATGCCATTTAAATCTCCAACTTTGTGAAGACAGAGCCCCTCGTCTTCCCAGCTAGCTAGCAATTCAACACAACATAACTGCAACAACAAGAAGTGCGCTATGAAATTTGGGGTAAAATTTCATAATCACAGTATCACGGTAAGATTTGAGTTCTACAATATCTGGAACTTTATTAATACAATTTCCTACTATTTCCCTGTTGTTTAACTGTGTTACATCCACATCCCTGTCTTAGCTTTCACTTTTCTTTAACTCACATGTATTGTGTGACTTCTCGTGTTACTGTCTCCTTAGGATGCATCACTTGCATAGTTATATTCTTTATTTTTAAGTCATTTTGGATAAAAGTATCTCCTAAATTAACAAAGGTAAACACTGCGAGTTCTCTAAAGGCAAATAAAACTGTTATTGTGGTGGTTGTGTGAAGTGGGATTTGTTTGTACTAATCCTTTTTTTAAATGCATCATCGCCCTGTAATGTGGCTCATATCTGACTCTGAAGCTAACCAAGCCAATGGCAAAGACGTTTATCCCCATGAGAGAGAGAAGTCTATATTTGGGTAAAAATATTTGTGGTGTATATGAATGCATGTGACATGTGTGATAATAGTAGAAACGTCAAACCATGACTTACAAAGAGCAGCACTATATCAAAGCCTAAGAGGTATATGGTGAGATAAAGCAGTTTCATAAATCTGGTCCTGAAGCACACATAACACTGCATATTTTAGATTTGATGTATTTGGATGACTGTCCAATGAAAGAAGAATGAATAAGGTTCTTACACTATACATTTTCCCTTACAAAAATTAACTATTGTTTTATTATAGTAAAAGTGTAGTAGCCATGTTTTTTTAGCGGATTGATTACCATTTGTATATAGCCACAGTTTTACTGCAAATAACAAATAGATGGTTAAACTCTGGTTAGTGTAGCAAAATCATGGTTAATTTGTGGTTACCATGGTTTAACTACAGAAACTATATATTTTTTTGGTTTTATTTGTGGTAAAACCATGGACTCTTTCTAAATAGTGTGCTGGGAGTTTGGTGTAGCTCTCTCTTCCTGGCAATTGAACCAAAAGCAGGTGCTGCTTAAACATCTAAGAGCTTTCATAATGTTTTCCATTCCTACTTCAACACATTGACTGAGAATTAGTCCAAAAGAAGGCAGCACAAGTCTGTTGTCTATAGTTTGGCATGGTGTGGCAAGAAATAGTGTCATGAACTCACCCTGGTTAGTGCAATTGGCATGGGTCTCGTCGCTGTAGTCACCACAGTCGTTGTCTCCGTCACAGGTCCAGTAGTCGGGTATACAGCGACCGCTGTTACATTTAAACTGAGCGCTGGAGCATGAATGACTGCAGCCGGCTTCATCACTGTTGTCACCACAGTCATTGTCTGCAAGAGGTTAAATTGCCAAATATATGCTATCATCATCCAAAATATAATGTAAGCCATGCTTTAAAGTACATTGTCAGCCAAAGGTTTGAACACGCTTGACTAAAGTTGTTTCTTATGATCACAATAAACTTGTTGATATAAAGAATTTTCATTGAAATTAGTTTTGCAGACAAATACTTGGGATCCCAATATTGTTTAAATGCATCCCAGAATGTGCCTCACAAAGTTAAAGGGGTCCTATTATGCTTTTTCACTTTTTTAATTTTAGTCAGTGTGTAGTGTGTATGTTTGGGCATAAAAAAGATCTAGAAAGTTACAAATCTCAAAGTCCACTCCAAAGGGAGATATTTCGTTTTTTAAAAATCCATTTTCAAGAACTACAACGAACGGCTCGTTTGGAATACAGCGTTTGGTTTCCGGGCTTTGTGATGTCACAAAGCGAAGTGCCCTGCGAAGTGCACATTACCGGATATTCCGCCATGATTCCAGTTTGAAGGGAGCGTATATGTTCCATACAAAGACGCTGCAGGCAGCGGCGCAGTGCAAATCTGTAAATGAATATTCCGAAGTGAAGTAAACTTCAACGGATTTCCCCTGCTCAGGGAGTAGGGAGCAATGGACACTGTGTAGGGACCATGTCAATCGGAACACAGTTCATGCACGGAGCTCTCTTCTAACGAGATGATCTGAATCAGGTGTGTTAACAAAGAGAGACGTGCAAAACATGCAGAGCGGGGGTACGCAAGGACTGGGATTGAGAACCGCTGGTCTAGAACAATTCTTACAAGTACAACACGACGTAGCTGGGTGCCGCGGACAGACGCCGAACGGTGCTGCCGGTGTGCCTACACTCATAGAAAATAAAGCAGTTGAATTTTAAAGACGTGGCGCGATGCGACGTTGCGTTTCTCGTCCGGTGCGCGACCGCCTGAAACGCTGTTTTTTTCACCTCCGTGCCCAAACGTCTTTGTTTGGGCTTCCGAAAGCGGATGATGTCAGGAAACAGTGGTTGCAATTTATTTTTTAACTCTGTTCCTGAGCATTATAACCCCAATTTGCTATTGTGTGCTGCGCATTTTACTGAGGACAGCTTCCACAACATGAGGGAGTACAGTGTAAAAGCCAAAAGCTTTTGTTGAAAGACGGAGCAAGGGGGCGTGGCAGTACTGAAACACCGTCTAAGCTGTTCGCCAATCACAACGCACTGGGACAGCTAACCAATCACAACATATTTTGTTTTTCGGAAGGCGGACCTTCATCAAACCCGGAACTAATTGAGCCGTTTGTGCCAGCCTGGGGAGAAAGGTATTTTAATCATGTAAATTATGTGAAAAATAATGCGTTTTTCGAACCACCAAGCATGAGAGCATGTTCTAGTACACCCCCAAAACATAATCAAGACTTTGTAAAAGAGCATAATAGGACCCCTTTAAGAGAATAAACAGATTTTTTAGAGATGTAATATAAGATCGTTTGGAATTGTTTTTGGTCACTACATAATTCCCATACTGAAAATTGTGTTGTTCAAATTATCTTTAATATACTTTATTAAAGTAAATATACTTTATAATAGCAAAGATATAGAAAAGGTGTGTCCAAACTTTTGACTGAAACTAAAAAACTTAAATCATTCGAAAAGAACGTTATAGGCTACTTTTAATACTTTACTAATATAAAAGTAGCAGCCATGCTGGGAATTTTTTTTTCCCAGATATACTTGGCCAACATGGAACATGTCCATGTGAGCTACAGGCTATGATTTAATACAAACCATTTATAATACAAATATACAAACAAGTCAAATATAGGCTGAAATATGAGTATTTCACATCAATACAATGTAGTAAATGTGGCATCTTGTCTTTAGAAACAGATTTCACAGTTAACAATTTGCAACAATAGAAAATTAATAATAAACATCACAGAAACTGCATAGATCACACATGCACCACTGGAAATGAACACTGGTTAATATTTAATGCTAATCTCTTCTTATGGATGTTACTAGAGGTGTTAGTTAAAGTGAGATGGCCAGCGGCTTGCTTGCTTGTTTACTAATTTTTTTTTATTATTATTTTTTTTTACTATTGTGGGGCAGGATTTTTCCATAATGTAAGACATGTTTTAGAAATAATGAATTGCTGCAGATATTTTCCACAGTCTTACATGTGAAAATCCTGTTTAGACCTTATTATAATGTTATAACACAAGTAAATTTATGGTGCATGTTGATCTATGCACTAACCGGTCTTGCTCGGACAATTGAACTCATCAGAGCTGTCCCCACAATCCTTTTCTGCAACACACAGCCCATGTGACACAGGGGGAGGGGCAAATGGTCAAGAGAAGAGGACATGACGTTACACAAAAGACACATGAAATGATCAACAAAGACAAATGAGGGAAATCTGTTGAAAAAGTGCAACAGAGAAGTCAAACAAGTAGTAGGAAAGAGGAGAAATAAAAAGCGATACTTATTTTTGAATGGCACAATTATTAATTATTAATTTACATGGCACAAGCTGATTGGCCTCTCCTGGAGGGTCTCTGTCCTGCAGCAGTTAGCTCCAACCCTAATTAAACACACATGAACCAGCTAATCAAGGCCTTCGGACTCACTAGAAACTTCTAGGCAAGCGTGTTGGAGCCGGCTGGAGCTACAATCTGCTGAAACACGATTGGACGCCCCCTTATTTAAATTCAATGTTTGCTGTAAGCTGTTCCTTCTTAAGCATTCTTCTGAAACCCTCCACCTCCCCCAGCTCCACCTGTCTAGATCTGCTATGTGATGTAAATACAGTATGCCTGTCATGCCTATTCATGCAGTGTGTAGCAGAACTAGATCACCAAGCTCAAATACATTAACAGTTTCATGTCCATTAACATGTTAAAATAATTCAGAGAATTTTCAAGACTGCAATATAAATATTGCACTAGAATGTTACAAATATGTCCACACAGAAAAGAAAACTGTGTTTTCAAACCATTTCATTTTATTTCCAAACTCAGTTTCCCAGTTAATGCCGACATTTTATCTAAATTTATATTTTTATGCAATGGCTCTATTGCAGTCTAGAATTACTTGCAAATGCAGCATCATAGTCAGCCATATCCTTAAAATAGATGCAGTCTAATTAAAGAGTGCAAACCATACAATTCAGCCATGAAGTAAAATATAGCACAACAGTTTGACGAAGAGCCCAGAACTGCGTCAGATATACCATGTGAGATAAACTCTATATTTATGTATGGCTGTCTAGAGAATATTTCAGCTGACTCAGAGTTTAGGAGAAGGTCATGACAGAACATCACAACTCAAACCAGCCAAAGAAACTATTTCAGCTGGCCTTCCAGGTGGCATTCGTATGATATGAAGATGACAAATACTGAGTTCTGGCATGAAACTCTAGATGGGGCAGTCCGATATGACTAACTCAATCTGACTTAATGACATCATTATCACATGGCACAGCTGATTGGTTCTCTCTTGTATCGGTAGCCAATGACCTCGCTGCTCAACATTCAAATTTATGACTTGTGCTTGCCGTAGCAGTTGCAGCTTGCTTCAGAAACCCTCCACCTTCCCCAGCTCCACCTGTATAGATCTGCTACAAGTAGGCATGGGCCGTATGAGATTTTGACGGTATGATAACCTTAAGCAAAAATATCACAGTATCACGGTATTGTCGTTACAGCTCTAAAATTTTATTTTTAAATGACTGGGTAAAAAAAAACCCCGCTGAACACAATATATTTTGTTTTTGAGCAACATACAGAATATTAGGAACAGTAGAATGTTTATTTTTTCTTTGATTTGTTTCCTAAAAAGAAGAAAAATAAAGACTGACATCTTTATTTAACCTAATCTAAATCTAACCTAAATCTGTAATTACAGTTATTTAATTTTAGTTATATAGTTCATATACATATCATTTATATCATTTCATATAATTTAGTTATATAATTTCATATACATAACTTGATTTAATAATAACCCAATTTGAAGCAAAAACAGAATGTTCTGAATAGCTTTGTGAAATTATAATACATGCCTAAACGAAGCAAACAGCAGAAGCTCTGAATGAGACGCAGATTCACTCTCTGACAGCAGGAAGCGCTCATGGAACACCAGATATGGCGTTTACTTGGTTACCGCTGTAAACAAAGCAGCGCTGCGCTGAAACACTGCTTTAATATGAACTATACAGAGACGAGATTAAAAGAAAATACCATGTAAACTTTTCTGAAGACAGTCAGTTCCCCTCAGAAACACATTCATATAAACTCCCAAATCAATATTGAGGATTTTCTTCCGATAGTTTGTGCATCATGAACAGTGAGTGATCTGCCTGCTACAGTATTTTTCTCTGTGCGTCCGTCTTCAGCGTCTCTGGACTGTGTTAACGGGCGTTTACAGACTTCATAGTTTCACATAAATGACATGTTGGAAAACGATTGCATTGCAACGCAGTTTGTGCAAGTCCAGAACAGAGACGAGTTGCTTGCAATAAGACAAAAAAACGTCCGGTTGCCGATCACGTAAGTTCCAGGGGAAGCTCCTTAAGTTCGGCCATCCTACACACAAGTGACTGACCGCTCGCTAGCACCAACAGGAGGAGGAGGCTCGTGTTACTCTCTACACTGCACTCAACCTGAGGAATTCCTACACTTTCAGTCTTTGAGGAGACATGAAAAACAGCGCATACCGCAGGAACAGTATAACCTCCGAGAGTTGTCATGACAGAACTGAAGTTCCAATGATCAAATGTGTGATTAATGTAGATTTAAACATAGACACTCCATATCTGAAATGGACAAAATTTGTTGGACCTTTGTGTGTGCAATTAAAGTGCACTACAAAAGAAGCATTTCTTGGGTGACTAGGTTTTTATTTCCATTGTATCATGCAGGAAAGCTTTGGCCATTGTGAAACTTCATTGGTCCAACTCCAGCTAATTGTTGTCACGAATCCGGTTCATGGTTTTCCGTCTGTTTGCCACCAGAGGTCACTTTTCCGTTACATTGACTCTCACACTACACAGACTGTTACATGTCACTCCGGACAACAGTTCCCATCATCCATTGCACTGATTACACACACACAGCTGCAACCAATCAAACACACTTTATAAGCCTTGGACTTCCTCTTTCGGATCGCCGAGTATTGTCTGTGTTTATTACTCTCCTAGTGATAGCAACTTTACGGAGCCATTCCGTGTTTCCGGAGTTTAGTTCCAGTCAGTCCTGTTTAACCTGTGTCTTGATTCTAGCCTGGTTTACCTCGTCCTGTCTGATCTCTGCCTGCCCTGGAATTATCGCCTGTCTGTTGGATTACCCGTTTGCCTTGTCCCCTGGATCACATTCGCCGCTGATTGACCCCCGTCTGTTTACTGGACTACTCGTGTGTCTTGCCCATACCATACCTGTTTGCTGGTATTCGACCCTGCCTGTGTTTTGACCATGTCTGTGAATAAAAGCTTGCATATGGATCCGCAAGCCTCTCGTCTCGTTCGCCCTGTTACAATTTGGAGCCATTCCGTGTTTCCGGAGTTTAGTTCCAGTCAGTCCTGTTTAACCTGTGTCTTGATTCTAGCATGGTTTACCTCGTCCTGTCTGATCTCTGCCTGCCCTGGAATTATCGCCTGTCTGTTGGATTACCCGTTTGCCTTGTCCCCTGGATCACATTCGCCGCTGATTGACCCCCGTCTGTTTACTGGACTACTCGTGTGTCTTGCCCATACCATACCTGTTTGCTGGTATTCGACCCTGCCTGTGTTTTGACCATGTCTGTGAATAAAAGCTTGCATATGGATCCGCAAGCCTCTCGTCTCGTTCGCCCTGTTACAATTGTATATTACACAGTAAATGTTCTGGTTTTTGATTGCAGTGTGAACTGACAAAAGACTTGCCCACTTAGGACACACTGTAAAAAGGCATTTCTCATCAGGTAGTATGGCTAGATTCTGATTCCTGGTCTTGGAACTGACTTAGACAATTCCAAATTGTTGTTTTCAATTCTTTTTTTATTTTTTTTTATTCGATGAAACATGTTCACCTCCAATCTTGTAACTACATGATATAATGGCTTACCTCCTTCTGAACTTCCATAGTATTCATTGATTATTATTAATCTGCACCTATTATCTCTTCATGCATTCTGGAGCGACGCTCAAAACTTTCCACTGTGGAGTTTATGAGAGTTTACTTAACTGTAGGAAACTTCTCCAAGACATAGGCTAATTAATATGTGTCAGTCTATTGTCAGTTCCCAATGACTCAGAAATGAGAAATTCATTCTTTTAGGAATTGAATCCCAGCCCTTCATTTGGGATAGTCATGACATTATATAGGACATTTTCATGATTTATATAAAAAAGGTAAATTCTGGGCATTTCAGAGGTCAAATTAAGTACATTTTAAAATAGGTTCTTTTTTAAAGTCCACAGGGCAAAGCACACCACAGACACACTTATTTACATCAAAGTTGCCAAAATACAATAAAAACAGACTGAATCTTTGGACTTTGTGTGAATAATGTCATAGTGCTGCAAATTTAGATTACTGTGCGTACCTGAGCATGTGGTGTTAGACTCATCTTCATCATTGCCGCAGTCGTTGTCTCCATCACACAGCCAACGCATTGGGATACAGCGGTTATTTTGACACTTAAAGCGGTCTGCAGGGCATGTGTGCTGATCTACAGATGGACAAACAACAAGCACTGCATGTGTTTGGTAGCTCGACACAAGGAGGGAGTTTTAAGTAAACGTGAGTGTGTTCTTACGGCACAGTTCAGCCGTCTCGTCGCTTTTGTCCAGACAGTCATTATCTCCATCGCATTTCCAGCGGTCTTGAATACAGCGGTTATTCTTACAGGCGAACTCTCCCGGCTGACACTGCGGAGGGGGAATGTAAGACGGGTTGGCTGTGGAGAAACACACACACACGAAATGTAAATAAGTCTGCTGAAAGCCAAGCTCTGTAAAAAAAAACATCTGAAGAGTTTCTGTTTCAAATATTCAGATACAGAAACCAAACAGCTTGATGTTCAATTCAGCTGATTGTATCACCAGTCAGTCACAAGATAAACCCTAGAAATGATGCATTATCTGCCAGTATGATCGAGCAGCTGGCAGGCACAAACAGATTTGCTTCAGCTCAGCAAGCGTTTCTTGCTTTGTTCTCTGTCAGGACTGAATGAACTCTTATCCCGCTGTATTCCTCACATTTTTCACCTGGGTCGCTCTGAATGGAGGTTTCTACCATGTGATTTCCTCAGCAGTAGTTAATCCTCTTGTGAGCCAATCCTTAAAAGCCATTTTTAACCATTCATTGTACAAAGTTACATCCAAACCACCATAGTTAATTACCTTTGACACCTAAATTAGAAGTGTTGCAACATGCAGGTTTTGACAATAACTGCAATTGTTTATAAAATGAAACACTGATAACATGTTAATACTACGCATATGATAGTATCATAATTAATCCAGGACCACTGCTTGTCTTCCAGCATATTAGGTGGCAGTACTAAAATATTGTTTGCTACCTGTCATAAAACGGAGAAGAACAAGTAGAAGAAGAAGACGCAGTGTGTGGCTACTACTGCCACGCATGTCAGAAGATGAGAGACTTCAAAAAAGATGGGTTGTTAAACACCCAAGTCTGCAAGAAGTTGTGTTTAAGAGTACTTTTTTATGTTTTTGTACAATTATGGTTACAATTCTCTCTCTGCCTCCCTACAATCATATTTTGGGTGTGATTCACTGGCCAAAACAATGCAAAATAAAGTTCAAGAGGAATTTGACTGATAGCATAGCATTTTTTTTTTCAAAACTTCTATAGATATCACAATAATGTTCTTATTGTGATTATTCGGGTCAATTTGGAAATGCATTTATGATGGCCATCCGACTGAGTAAATCTGAAGACACTGTTTTTGTGTTGTAGTGTGAAAAAAGAGTTTTTCTAAAACAAAGATGCATTTATAGTCACCAAAACAACCAAGAGAGCGGCCCATCATTGTGAATCCTGTCCACTTTCATAATGCTGGCTTTAAAGATAAAAGGGCTACGGCATTGTAGACCTTACACTGAATGCCGATTTTGTGTGCGACCTGGGTGCACCAGTGAGTGGTGGGATATTTTGCCAGTGTATGTTACCTTTACAGCTGGTGTTGTCTGCGGGGTCCAGTAATTGGTCCTCAGCGCAGGCACATGACCTGCCTGTGGGAGTGGCCAAACACAGACTACTACAGCCGCCGTTATTGGCTCTACACGCATTACTTCCTGTGAGTGATGAACACATGTAGGGATACCATCTGATTAACATTCAACAGCCAAACTCCCTGGATTCCTACTAGGAAATTTTGTCTTGCATTGGCATTCTACAAAAAACATTATAAAATTACCTAGCTGCTGTTGGGCATCATACATGCGGATCTCAAAGATGGGTGGCCGTTCGTTGCGTAGCAAAGTGACTGTTTTGGTGTTCTGGTCCAGTTTATAGATGCTGCCGCTGCGGTACTCGTTCCAGAACAGGAAGTGTTTGTAGTGGCACAGGCCAAAGGCGTGGTTCAGCTCTTGTCCATCATAAACCGTCTAAGAAGAAAGAATACGGTATTACGTAAATGACAACTAATGAGTAAATTGACTGTTCTAGTGTTTTCAGCTGTTATCTCGTTTTCCATTCTTAAATGCAAACATATGTTCTCATATAAATAGAATCTATTAGATCAGCAGTGTGAGAGCACCTTGCGTGCAGTGGTGTTGAGATAGACCATCTCAATTCGGTCGTAATAAGCATCCACCCAGTACAGGATGCCCTGAGGGATGTCCAGACTCAGGCCGTTGGGCCACAGAACCGTCTTAGACGTCAATAGAACGTTCCGGTTGGTTCCATCCATCCAGGCCTTCTCAATCTTCCCTCGCTTGCTCTCTTTTGGGTCCTCCTCCCAGTCAGTCCAATACATCCAGCTAAAAGAGGGAAAAAATGCAACATTTGGAAGATCCTTGTTTATAAATTGAATTGTTGCTTTAGCAATAGTATCTTGTGTCATACTACTGTAGCTGCTTTTTAAAAAATGTTTATAAGCAATTAGCCTCTTGTGGTTGTGCATACTGAAATGGTGGATTTTGGGCAACAAAATTGTATGATATTATAAATAACCCAAAAACTGCTGTAAAACTTAACCTTATTTATTCTAGATCAGGAACTCACCCGTGCCGAGGGTCCACCACAATAGCTCGAGGATGGATCATCTTGCCCTCAATGAGAGTCTTCCTGGTCTGAGAAGCTTTCTCGAGCCGAGCAACACTGATGGTCTTCTTGGGACCATCATCTGTCCAGTAAAGATTATTGGCCATCCAATCCACAGCGATTCCTTCGACAGTGTGAATACCTGAAAATTAAGAATAAGTCAGAATAATTACAGAATAAGTCATAACAACACTAATAATACTAGTAATAAGACGAATTGGAAATAAAAAACAGCACCTTCTTTAAGAATGATGTCTCTTTCCGTGCCGTCAATCTTCTGTCGGCCAATCAGATAGCTGGTGGCATCAGCGAAGTAGATGAAGTTACTCTGTGCATGGAAGTCCAGAGCTCGAGGGTTCATCAGGTTCTCGATGGGGATCATGTATTCATCCTGAACTTTAGGGTTGATGTCCATACCACGGATAACGCCTGGACGACCCTTGCCGTACACCAGAAATAACTCATGCTCAGGCTCTGGGGATTTAATATATGAAAAAAATAATTGAATTGAAATATTTAACTCAATTAATGTTTCTGCTCAGATAGGATACAGAATTACTCAAATGTGTCAGTTTAGGGTCATATTGTAAGAACGTCAATCACAAAGGGAAGGAGGTGTTTAAAATGTTTAAACACCTAGTTTGAAAGATGTGTTGGGCTGTAGAAATGTTCTCTTTGTATTCATGTTGGTTTTACGTGGTTTTATATGGCTTGATATATACATTTTTTTCCAAAATATTTCAAATTTATCAGAACGATTTATATGGTGAAGAGTAAGTCTATGATGATGGTATTAATGTCTTTCTAACAATCAATTCCAATTCCTTTTCGTGTCTTTTTCAAGGTCATGTGTTCAGAGGTCACTGAAAAGTCACAAATCAATGCTACCAATGGTTCATTGCATATTCAAAGCAAACTACTGGAAATCAATATTGGGGGTAAATGGAAAAGACCTTCATCTTTGTAAACGGATTCAGCTAAAGTGTGTCAAACCTCCAGACTCGCAGATATGCATCAACACCACAAAGAACTATAAGAAAATAAATGTGCAAGAGCTTAAAATTACTAATGCTCAATAAGGCTGAGCCAATCATGACATACAATAATCCAGTTTTATAATGTACAAAATATGTGGCCCAATTTTAAAATTGATATGCACCTAGCTATGTCTTTTCACAATAAAGCATGACATCTCATTCCTTACTGCTTAAAGGGTTAGTTCACCCAAAAATGAAAATTAGCCCATAAATTACTCACCCTCAAGTCATCCTAGGTGTATATGACTTTCTTCTTTCAGACGAATCCAGTCGGAGTTATTAAAAATTGTCTTTGATCTTTCAAGCTGTTTCATGGCACTCATCACTCATCGGGTGTTGCATGCATCAGTCCAAAAGAAGTTAAATAAAATGCGCCCATCCATAAAAAAAAAAAGTGTCTCACACGGCTCTGGGGGGTGAACATAAGCCTTCTGTAGCGAATCAATGCGTTTGTGTAAGAAAAATATCCATATTCAAAACGTAATCACTTTAATCTACAAACCAGATTCCAAAAAAGTTGGGACACTGTACAAATTGTGAATAAAAACAGAATGCAATGCAGCTTGAAAGATCAAAGACAATTTTTTATATAACTCCGACTGGATTCGTCTGAAAGAAGAAAGTCATATACACCTAGCATGACTTGAGGGTGAGTAATTTATGGCCTAATTTTCATTTTTGGGTGAACTAACCCTTTAACGAAACCCTTTGAAACCCATGATCCTCATATATTTAATTAAACAACATCAGAGTAGCTTACATTTTAGACACAATATTGCCACATAGTGCCAGATAGTTCCAAACAAATTCACTTGGGAATCATTGGGTGTCTTCCAGCAACTAATGAAAGCTTGTACATTTTTAAGCAAATTGGTTGAGTGAATGATTCAGTCACTAACTCATAAGGGCCCTATTTCAATGACACGCTTCATGTGCAGTTGTAGTCTTGTGGACTCACAATGGACGCTGTGTACACATGTCTGTAAAAAATGTAGGGTGTCTCAATTGTCATTTTAGGTTTCAGAAAAATGCTCACAAGCACCCCGGTTTTGAGGCGAGCTCTGCAGCAGACTTAGGAGCGGATTTACTAACAGCTTGCACCAGCGCAAACTCTCTTTTGCTCTTAAAAAACTACTGTCAGGATTTCCCTGTTGAAAAAAACAGCATATGCTGGTTAGCTATGTTTTGAAGGATGGCAGCTGGTTTGAGCTGGTTTAAGCTGGTCCCGAGCTGGTTTAAGCTGGTCATGTGCTGGTCCTAAGCAACTAGTTCCTGATGAGGACCAGCTCATAACCAGCTCAGGACCAGCTTAAACCAGCTCAAACCAGCTGCCATACTTCAAAACAAACCTAACCAGCATATGCTGTTTTTTTCAACAGGGTTACTAGAGACAGACTGTGAAACATTAGCAATGAGAAGGTGTGTTTTTGTTGACTTTAGTGTTTTTTCTTTTATTGGGAGTTTCCTGTTCAGATGCAAGATTTATGGGAGGAGAGTATTTAAATGAATCATGCAAGGTGATTTGCTACAGTTTGGGATAGTCAGTTTACTGGTATTTGCGGCACTATGAAACACCCCAAAAAGCATGTCTTCACCCAGTTTGCTCCTACCTTGGTAGTAGTTTACCTGATTATCATTGATTCTGCTTATTTTCAACTACACGTTTACACTGCACGATTTTAGCCCTGATTTTCACTCACTGACAGTTTTGTGGAAATCCTTGTCAAATATGTGTGTAAATATATGTATATATTAGGGCTGTCAGTTTAACGCGTTGACTTAACTAATTAGTTATGAAAAAATAACGAGATTAAAATATTTTAACACAATGCACTGGCCCCACCCCCAGACATGTACATCATCTTACATTACATACAGTTGATTGTTGACAAATATGATGCATGGCAGCAACTCCATAAATGCAGCTGTGCCCTAAAATTCAAGATATTGGTGGGAAAAATGCCTTTGTATGAGCTTTTGTCTCATATTTATATCACATGGTAAGCGATAGCCTATCACACAAGCAGGAAGAGCAATATCAGACTAGTGCTGTTTCTGTCCTGAATATCACTAGTTTAAATGTGATTTTATATAACAGTTTAGAAAATAAGAAGTTGATATTGATATATTTTAAACACAATATTATGTTTTTGCTCAATTTTGCAGAGAACATACTACCTTTAAAGCCATAGCAGAATTGTTGCACGTCTCCGAGCAACACAGCGATGTTTAGTTTCTGAATGAATCCGTGTTTTGAACAAATCATGTGAACCAATGATTCAAAGACCCATTCATAATAGACAGAGCACATTTAGGCCATCCCCACACCAGGGGGAAAAACAATTCAATGCTCTCCATTGACTTTGTATTCTGGGAAGCTGCCTCCTTGTCATTTCTGACTTATAACAAAAAACAGAACAATGCTTAAAAGCTGATGTGTGACAAGGTGTATAGCAAACAAGCTAAAAAACCCAGAACTATGTTTTTATAAGCTGTCGACCCCAAATAACGAGCATTTAAGGACACAAATAGTTGTAGATGTCAGGGTATTTCACGTTGGGCCATTCAGTTGGATCATTTCTCAAACAAAAGGAAGGAAAGGAAACGGGGTACTGACATAGACCAATAAATTTAGTTTCTCAATATATCTCCTCCTCTTATGGCGCTTTTCCACTGCGTGGTACGACTTGGCTTGGTACGGCTCAGTACGGCACGGCATGATTCGGCTCGGCGCGGTTTGCGTTTCCACTGCAGTTCAGTACCGCTTTAGAGTGGGCGGGATTATTCACATGTCGTTATAGTTGCGCCTCCTCTACTGCCGCGACTCCTGAAAAACGTTTTCATTCCGCATCGCCCCATTAAGCTCTCGCTGGATCCGCTCCTCTGCTATCAACGAGAGGAACGTCTGTACTTCCGCAACAGATAACAAAACTTTTTGGTTGTTAAAAAAAAGGTGCGCTCGTTCAAAACAGTTACGCTCGATCCTTCGCCGGCTGTGCTGATTTAAATCTAGCGGTTCTTTTGTGTTTGTGTCGCAAGTTCAGTGACGCAGGTAGTGACGATTCTCTTCGGCCAATCCGTGATCAGCAGAGTTTACAGGTCACGTTTTGGTAACGGTACGGTTCACTTGGAACCCCAACCGAAGTGGTACTAAAAAAAGTACCAGGTACCAGGT